>NC_051850.1:160240614-160440319 GCF_905115235.1 Hermetia illucens
TTACAAAGAAAATAACACCCATAAACTTGGAATATAGAGAAAAACTTTTTTCATTCTTCCACCAGAAATGAATGCAGATGATTAATTTTCAAGAATTTACAACAATAAATTTTCCGAAAATATTATCAAAAGGATACCCTCGAGGGGATATCATGTCTATTATTCCTGGACATTAATTTCTATTGACTATGTCAGACTATTTCGACCCTTTTGCAACATTGGAAAAAACAGTTTTCCAACTTTGAGCATCTTTATCAACCCTTAACAAACAAAAAACTTACAAAACTTCTTCAATACTGAACAAAAAGGCTAAGTAGTTTCCAAAATACTACGAACGAGGGTATAAAGAAATTTTAAGTTGATTTAAAAGGAGAAAAGTTCAAAGCATTTCGTGGAGATACCGTTCATATTAAGTACATATGTATGTAGTCAGTTGAAATACACATTTGCTTTGTGAGGAGTAATCCTTTGGGATCCATAAATCGAATTAACATCTCTAATATGTTTCGACATGTCTGACATATTTACTTTCTTGAAAACTTTGCTTGTTTATTATTAGAGCATCAATAGAAATTATTAAGTTTTCCTATCAATAATCAAATATAAATTTTTAAACTATGTATCCTTTTGGAAAGGATGATCTAAGCTGATGTTCTCGCAGAATTTTCATTACAATTCTGTAGATTGCAACCTTGTGATTTATGATGGACTCCTCATACAACTTCTTGAAAGCATGTTCTTTAGTATCCCGAATAGTATCCTCCAGTTCTCCTGGTTCTCTTCTCTCTAAATCCCAGGTAGAATAGGCTTTTCCAAAAAAATGTGACCGTAGCGCTGCAATTTATGCATTTCACCAATGGTTGGTTGGCCTGCATTCTTCTTCTTGGCTCCTGGACATCGCAGAGTACAACATACTTTCGTGATTCGTTGGGTAATTTGGTCTGTTTTTTCATAGCTATGTCGGCCAGACGCATATCCCCAAAATCCTTCGCGAGCTCAGCCGAACAATTCGGAAAACCCTACCTCAAAATTTCAATGCAGAAAAACTGTTGATATTTCCAATGGATCATATCCTAACTTACTATGAATCCTTCTATCAGTTTGTACCATTTTAGAACAAATACCTTGGTGGTACAAATAACAATAGAAAAAGAAAACCAAAAACTCAACTTTGATCGTGGGGATTCGATTCAACTCTGAACGGGAAAGGGGTTACCCTGAGTTTATCGAAAAAGAGCTTGTTTCCAGATTCAGATTCTCTACATATTCAATTGGAGCCAATCCGATTGACACCGAGTCCTTAATCGTCCAGCCGAAGAAGACCCCTTCTGCCAGTACTACTCATACTATGCTTCAGTCAGCGTCACGTGCTGAGGTCAGGCCTTGCCTATGCGAAAAGGCTCGTGCTCCGGCCTCCGGGCAAACCGTCGTTGGTCTTACCAAGGCTATGAGGAAAGGATCGTAAGAGCCATCTGGAGTTAAGGATTAACAGAAGTATTGGTAGTCCTCTGATGATCCCAATCAGGAACCGAAATGGCAACGAAGAAGACTTAGCTAGCAACGGCTAAGTCTTCATTTACAGCCAAGACTATCGAAGCCAAGGGACGTACGGGATGGTGTGCTTTTAAACCTAGAGATGGACATTAAGCTGCCATCGTTCAACAATTGCTTTTCCTGGGTTTTATAGAAAAATTGAAAGACTTCGAGGTTCAGAAACAGTTTACTGTCCGAGATAACCTCAACACCGCCATCTGGATGCTACTAGGGAGTGGAGTAAAGAAAAAAAAGTGATCAGTGTGGATTGTAGGGGGTGAATTAAGGGCATAAACTGCTGTGTTAGCTTATTGAATATGAACGAAAGTGCTTCCGTTCCGTTCTTCTTGGTAGTTTCAAAAGTTCCGTTCTTGCATGGTGGTTTCAAAAGACCAAGTACGATAGCAGCTTGTGAAGAGAACTGTCCTCTCAGTACATAAACGGAACATAAAATGATGTAACTCAAACTTAGTCATGCAGAAGACTACAAGGGCATTCCTGAACTTAGCTCTTAAGACTGATTCACCCAAAGCGCCAGCAGCTAAGTAACCTACATTGAGAGAAGCTATAGCAACTAGGAAACAGCAAGCCGTCGGTTTGAAGCGCACTTCTCAGACAGCATCCAAAATCATAACCAACAGACATGTTTAGTCCTCAACCTAATTTAACTTTTGCATATAGAGTAGGGTCATTTTGGCGTGTTAAACGGGCACCTTACTCGTTCCACAGAAACAAATCTGCGTGCCCAGATGACATCTTCCCCAAGCCGGGGAAAACCATATACACAAATGCGAAAGACTTCTTACTGATCGGTCTAACTTCCTTTCTATACACTACAAGCGGCCACTGCTTTATTGCAGGCAGCATACCTACCAGAAAAGAGAGTTCACGAAGCCCGCACTCCAAAAAGGAATACGTCTTAAACGTTTTCATGGACACCAGTAGAACCTGGCCGCAGTAAGCTTGGGCTCAACTCTTCATGTGGTTCACCATTGATGCTTCCCTAAAGAGCTTACGATGAATCTAGCATTCGGATTGGACTAGCTATGTTCACCAGGAACGAAAAGTGAGCTGGCTACACTCTGGACGCTTTGTCAATGGCGGGATTCAAAAGAGTAAAAACAATCAAGTGTTTAGGAGACCATGTTAACTCTATACTTTCGTTGTAACATCCTATCCAGGAACAATATCAACAATTTTGCAGATTGATTTGTTGCTGTTGAACCAATTCTCTGGATGTACACTTTTATAATCGCCCCGGCCCATTTGAACTTTATTAGCGACAGGAAGCTACTGGAACAGATCTCAGGGCTCAATCGCCGAAATATTATTATAGTGAGAGGCTCTATGCCATCCGTGGCACTCGGAGGTAGCCTGGAGCGGACAGCAACTAAGGATGCAAATAGGCTTGGAAAAAATGGTATGTGGAAAAGCCGTCGATTGTATGGTCATCCGTTTATTCGTAGGGCGCCGGCCTAGCAATAGAAGAATATGTATTGCACAAACAGCAGGATACCATCAGTCACTGCTGAAACAGAAGACTGAACGAAACATTTCTCATTCTGTGCCAGACCAGTTGAATGTCGTTTGCAATGAGAAGGTCATCAGGCCCGACAGTGGTAAAACCAAAGTGAGCATGTGACCTTCAGCCATTCACTATCAACTCGACTCTGAAAGAGGAACTTACAGTCCTGTCGATATGTGGAAATTTTTATGAAAATGGCCTAGGGCTCTAGAGTATATTTTTTTTGCCTGCAGGAAGGTTTTCTCCAACGTAGGGTCTCCTCACTCTCTACCTTTAGAGGACATTCTCAAATTCGCAACAGCCCGCGAACGTCGCAAGCAGTATTAAGAATTTAATACTAACCGGTAATAGCTTGCCCGGCCCGTTTTCAAAGGATTGTAATCAAAAAATTCTTAAACTCAATCGATTTAAACGAAAGGTATTAACGAAACAGCAGATTGGTTAGCCAGATTTCTGGCTCTACATTGGTGGGACCAAAGCGGGTTTTAACGTTGAACATCCACTGTCAAGATTGTTCTGAGGCGTTAAGATTTAAAGATTCACTGAGCCATATGGAAGCTGCTAGTGCCACATTGTTTTCCTGTCTGAAAAATAGAGCACGGAAATTTTAATGGACTTGGGACGGGACGTTGCTCTACATATAAACGATAACCGGTGGCTCGGTGCGCATATCTACCAGCAACCAATGTGAGGAAGACAAAGAGGTGATCCCAGACTTAATATGCAACTATCCAGCTTCTAGATTTAAAGGAAAAACACCTTGAAAAGGTTCCGCATATTCTGAAACGTTAATATACATCCTTCATTTCTTGAAAGCTTCAGGCGATGCAGGCAAGAAATCGTCTAAATAGGCATACTGGGTAATAATACAATGGATTCAATATATGAGGATTGAATGAGTTCGTCTTCATCTTCAAACTAGCTCCCTAAAACTAAACGATACCGTTGTTCTAAACCGCATTAAAATCCAAAGATTAATCTCACTCATCGACTAATATTCCAAACTTTTATTTGCTAAATCAGAAATCCATAAGCCACAACTCAGCTCCTTTAATTATCCTCTTCGATACAGGATTTTACGGTAACCATAGAATAGTGTCAGTAGATTGTGAACCCCAAGTTGACAGAAAACCGCAAGCATGAATATCTGCTATTTAGCTGTTTTTTAAGTACATGAAAGGCATTTCCGTAGCCGTTATGACAATGCAATTTATCAGCGATACCACTACCATTTACTTGTGGCTAAAATTCGGCTAGATAGCTTGCGGTGGGCGGATCACTTCATTCGTGCGGGTAAGGACGATCCATCCCAGAAAATCTATAAGGGCAATATCGATGATAGAAAAAGAAACTGTGTCCGATCCTCCCTTAGATGGCATCAACATGTCTGGAGTGCCTTACCGAGGCACGCCTAGACCCGATACCCATTTTTGCACCGTGATAATAATGTAAAGCATCCATCGGACAGGGTAAACCCCCAAAAACACCTGGACATGCGATTGCTGGATCTTGTTAGGCTCTAACCCATCGTGTCCCCTCTTCAACGCCGGCCACCATGCAGTAGAACCGTAGGTTAAAATAAGACGGACTACAGTTGTATTCCCCAAATAACTGTCCTTGGCCATTGATATTATTTCTTTACGAAAGTTTTCTTGCAAGCATATAGGCTTTCTCAACCCTTAGTTGAATTTTTAGTATCCTGAGAGTCCTGAGTCCGCACCCACTTCATGACGGACCGGACCACTTGGGAAGCAACTTACTTCCTCTCTTGTGATCCACGGACTCCTCTTTTTTGGGTTGAACACAGTTTCCAAAAAAGTTGACTAACGGTTTCGTCTAGGACAGAGGCAACTCATCAGTCGCTGCATTACCTCTACCCTGGGATTCTGTCCAGGAGCCCTCCGACTTTTTAAGAAAAGATAGGTTCCTACGTTAATTGCCTCTGGATTCTGATCTCACTGAACCTCCCAGAATCACTGATGTTTTCTATTTTCTGACATTATTTTAACCAGAACTGATAATTCTAGACCTAATTATGTCGGTCTTCCTGGGGTGACTAGAAGGGTAAAAACCGAAAAGTATACAACTGTGATCCGATCATTCTACACTAAAAGTCTCATTGTAAATTAGTAGGGTGATATAGAAGTCCTCCTCGGAACCGTCATCTGAGTCAAAGTACGAAGCCGTGTCGCTGTGAATACATCGATTTGCCCGTGAGCGTTCTTAGTAAACCAGTTTTCTCCATTTAAACCAAACGTGATAACTTATTGTCAAGAACAATGCGCGACCGTTAAACGTAACGATTGTACCTATACGGTTCCATTCGGTTTAGTTTAGGTCGCTGCCTTGTCGGCAGAAACAATGCTTAGGTTTCAGTTCGGCGTCTGTTGGGCACCTCAGTGAAACTGTATAGAACCGAATTCTCCCACGACCCGAAGAGGTCTTATCAGGTTTCAATGCCATTCAAATTAACGTGCAGGGGACAAAAAACAAACAAAGCTTTCACACAGTTGAGATTTTGACGTTAAAGTGAGTGGATTTTAATGATGTGTTATCAAAAGTTTTCGGGTTTTACTTGAGTGAAATAAGCAGTCTACCGAGTAGGAGTCATATATGTGTGAAAAGGTTTAATTCAGTTCGGTTTATTTTAGGTTGCGACCGAAAACAAACTGAACCGAATGGAACCGTATATATGCCTACGGGGATGCTGCGAAAGAGCCAGTGAAAGACCGCTGGTTCCCCTCGTCTCAAAAAAGCTCGCAACGTGAAGACATCAAGACAATGCTCATTTGTTTTTCCGATTGCAAAGGTGTTGTGCACGCAGAGTTCGTTGCCCCGGGTCAAACTGTCAACCAAAAGTTATACTTGGAAGTTTTGAAAAGATTGAGGGAGAATATTCAGAAGAAAAGGACAGATCTTTGGTGCACAAGTGACTGTTTCTTCTATTATGGTAACGCGCGGGCTCATATTGCCCTCTCTGTAATGCAATTTTGGACTAGAAACGGCATGACATCGATTGTCACGTAGAGAAGTCGAGAGTCGAGAGAGTCGCGTAGAGAAAATGTTGGTCTGTCGAAGACCCTCGACATTCATCTCTTCTAACAGCTTGTTGGCGGCATCCATTAGTTCAAATCGTTGTCGGGTTAGACATTTGCTTTCCTGACTCCGAATCGTACTCTGTAGTCCGTGCATCCAAGACGTCCCCATAAGATCCTTAGGTTTTGTTTCTATCGGTGCAGGCTTTGGGCAACCGAATGGGAACCACAGATCTCGGGGAAGCCTCTTGGATTGCAGCTTCACGCCTCCCAAATGTCGCTAGGGATTGGTCACCCTCTGCTATTATGTGATATCCACAGAGTACCCACGCATTACTGCAATACAAAGCCTAGCTCGGAAGTATCCGCCTTCCAGAAGTCCAAAATGTGTCCGAAAGGAATACTCTTTATCAATTTATTTTTGACTTGTATCTTTTTTTTGTCTCTCTCGCTGATATCATTTCGAATGAATTACGGGTTCCGGGTTGAAGTAATGATTAGGCCGAATTGCCAATGGATAGAGCAACAATTCCATCATTTGCCTTGTTTTCTCTGCAGCCATGTGAAGCAGGAATGTTGAAAGCGTGAAATAGATAGCCAGGAAGAGACGCTCATAAGCATGGTTGGTACAGAAAGTCTACACAAGGATGTGGAAACCATGTATATTTAGACACACTCAGATACTCCACCTACGGTATAACCAGAAACTCATAGATGTTCTTTGAACTTCCTTCTTTTTCAATTGGTCTATACCATCTTTTGCAGAGTTTCTGCAATTCTTCACGCCAAAGTTTTGGTAACAAAAGCAAACAGCCACCCCGTAAATCTGAGTACGCAACACTTGAACGAATCCATATCGCATTTTTTCCGGTACATGTGCTTCTGCAAAAGTTCCAGGTAATTATTTATAATTTGTTGCAACTTTTTCTGGCTTGTTTATGTTTACGTCGCTGGAAAAACAGAAGAAGAAATGAAAACATAAACAAAATTATGGTTACGTTAAGAAATAATTTCCAGTCCAAGCGTATGTGGATATTTACGATTCCAAGCATATCGAATGGCAGCTTACATAATGTGCAGCGAAGTATGCAGTTTTCAGTATGCATATGAGGGCTTCATGCGTTTTTACAAGTAATTTAAGGTAGGACTAAGGTACACACAAATGACTACTACCGTAATATTCGTGAATCCGGTCATGCAAATGCTTTGTATAATGAGAAAGTGTGTGCTGTACTTGTTTGCTAGTCAGTGTTTGAATTTGGTAATTGCAAGCTACAAGTTGGAAAAACCAACGTTGGGAAAGGATGAAAGCGTGTAGCTGAAAGCATGCTAGATATTTTACAAGCAGAAGATCTTTTGAGTGCAGCCATTGTCACAACATGGCTTAAAATACAAAAGGAACTCCCCATTCTCATTACTGTCACCCGGAAATGAGATTTATGCTCCCTCAGTTCTGCATGCAACCTTTCAAATATTCATTGTGTTCACATGGATAGTAGTCAAAGTCATCGCGAACCTTCTCCAACACCAGGCGGGAGCTTAATTGCATCGCATCCTTCCTAAAGGTCTCGTTATCAATCCAAAAAGCTATGAACGATATGAGTCTTCCACTCCCTTGGCGCTCGTGGGCATTAAATATAACTAAAAGCATACACTTAGTGCACTTTGACCTATAAAAAAAGTCTGACATTATTTCGCCAAAGGACAGTATCACGGAAATTGCTGCTCCACAACGGGCACACCTTTATTTTCCCAACCAGCCAGGCTGCCAACTCGTTAGCGTCACAGCGTCAAATCCTTTCGGAACCGCATATCACCGGCACAACCATAATTACGGCTCAGACATTTAACAATTTATTTAGGGAGAAATTTCCTGAAAGTTGGGGCTGGAAATAGAAAACTCAATTTTTCTACTTCGTGAATTAAATCCAAAAAGTGGTCTCCGGGAAGTTTCAGGTTTTGCATTTAATGGAGCAGGCATTTTCGCTTCGTGGTGGCCAATTTACGTTTGAATGATTCGTGATGGTCATTGAGAACTGAAGCAGGAAGTTGAAGCCAAACTGCATCAAAAGTAAGGACTGCATTTATAAATTGAAGTATGAGGACCGGTTTGAATGAAAATTTAGTTGAGAATGTGTGCCTTGCAATGGTCGGATTAAATTTAGTTTAGGAAAATTCGCTTGGAAATTCATTTGCATATTGAAATGAAAACACGGCGACTTTCTAAAACAGAAAATTTTTAATACTTTAATTTTCATGTTCGCTACTTTGCTAAAAACTTTTCCGAAAACTGTTTCTGCTTTCAATTGAGAAAATGTTAATCCACCCAATCAAAAAACAATCTTGTATCTTGCGAGAGGCGGCTTTCTTTTGACTCGTATCAAAATCTGATTGTTATGTTCGTAAACAAAATCTTTCGTTTGTTTAGTGGTAATTCTCTGTCTATTTTTAGACTATCGCAAGCTTTGAGATGCAAATAAACTTAAATGTACATTAGTCGGGGCACCTCTGGGAATTGCAACTTGACCCTGAAGTGATATTTACATACGCATTGAAGTGTTTGTCGAAATACAGAGCTCACTCCAGGCGCGAATACCCGAAATATATGTTTTCCACTTACGACAAGTCATGACCTCGCCAATCCAACCTCAATATGCGTTTCAGCAATATTCCAAGTACTCCATGCATCCCTAATCACGTATTCACAATCAATACCTCAGAAATAACAATTCTATCAACTTCATTGCATCATTTCTCATTTCCCTCCCCCTCGAAGCACTGGGCATCCATTTCCATTACGCCACCGCTGATATCATCTGGAACCTAGGAAAGCCGCACCTTTTGGTATCGCAGAAAACACATTTCGCCTTGGGAAAACATCTCCAGCGCAAGCTCAAGTATCGTAAAGAGTATTTACAGAGAATGTTTTTAATTACGTAACTCATGGCCAATTACACTTGCAACAAAGAAAATACGAGAAAATCGAATGCCCCCAGCCCCAAGCGAAGACGATGCAACATCACTTACTGCGCCTATGAAATGTATTATGGTCGTTGATAAATTTAAATTTGCAAAAGGAAAGAGTGCCCACAACAATACGAGTATGCGGAGTTCATTAGATGTTTTCCAGTGTTTTCTGCGGTGTTGTTAGTGCATTGTAGTTTGAGGCATCGGAAAGGTTTATCATTCGAATGCAATCAGTGCAAGTTAGTTTCCCTTGAGTGCATAAAAATAATATAGAATCCATTTAATACAGAAAGTGAGGTATGTATGTGCACAATTGTCTATACATACAAAAGATTTTATCATCCTTCAGAATCCTTCATCTACAGATAGATCAAGCATCATTTTCTGCCTCAAGCTCCTATACCCTCCTGTAATATATAGTTGCCTCTCCATGGAGCATAGCGCGTCAACTACACCTCCTCGTTATCGGTTGTCAGAAATGTGCTTTAGCTTTTTCATAGTCTTCCTGAGAAATCTACACTTCTCCTCTACTGTTCTGTCCCATACATTTCTCGGACGACCTACTTGTCCATCGCTTTGGGTTAGTGGATTCCATTGCATGTCATAGCCAAAAAAGAAAGAAGTCGCCCTTTTTCAGTTGTGAACTATCCACTCCTACTTTAAACTTCTAATCAAACTTAGGGACTGAAGGAAAGAGACCGGCTGAAAGGGCCCCCTGTTGCGTCTAGAACCCTAACCCGCACACATAACCACAAGCAAGGCCTATTCAGTGTAGGAACACAATTCCGTGGTTCAGGCAGCCTCAGCTACCCTGGCATCTTCCTTATCCACCTCTTTTCTCCTTTTCGACTTAAAAATGCTTTGAGCGTCCTCACTCCACAGCATGGCCTCAGCTATGGTATTTAATCCCTTCCATCGAAAAATGATGTCGATGGTGCTCCCATTTTCTGCAGAAGAAAAAGGTGTGGGAGATATCGGCCACCATCAGCAAATGACGTCTACTGGTTAAGAAGCTTCCGATGTTCCGCTGGCAAATCGCAAACATCCTAGCCAAAGCTTTACCTGTGGTGTTGAGAATCTGCTTGAATGAACTCATCTTCGTGTCTGCCATGATGCTGGCTGCTGATGGCTTCATCAACCTGAATAGGGAGGACTGTGGAAACCCTCTCCTTGGTTAGAACCGCTATCTCGATTTTCTCCAAAAATAGGAAGAATCCATGCTCAGTCATACAGTAGCGGACTCACCGCATATCTATTCTAAGTGTGCGCTGAGCTTGCTCATTAGCATGTGCCGCAACCAGCGCCGCAAATTCATCCGCGTGTACGACCGGATTTGGTATCTCGTGTCGTAGCAGACTATTCATAAAGCATTCCAAACATTTGCATCAAGGATAAATCCTACCCCTCCCGATTTAATCCTCATTGTAATCTTCCTTCCAAGGTCTCATAGGCGCGGTTCTTCAATTACTCCCTCAATATCCGCAAAAGGTCTCATGGAATTTGAAATCGATTTTCCAGCGCCTCAGGCATGTTGCACCACTTGCAAGAATTGAAAGGGTTTCTTACATCTAGCGTCACAAGGAGCATCACTCGTCGAGAGTAGTGACTGTGTACCTCAGCCAGTTTCACCGCAGCATGTGTTGCGTTAGTCACTATTGGCTTGATAAGTTTGTCAAACAACCATTCCACTATGTCCAAATACAGAAAGCGGGTGGAGAAATCACTCACTGTCAAACATGCCTTGAAGGCGCTATCTGGCTTATACTGAGACACAATTTTCAGCACTTCGCTGGGAATACCTTTCAGTCCTGTTGCTTTTTTGTCCTTCATGGACATGCCGGCTTCAACAAGACCATGGCTTCGCCAACCTGAATAGAGAGGACTGTGGGAACTCTTTCCTTCTCTAGAGCTAAGCAGAATTGATTTTCAACCATCCATCTACTACCTCGCCGCCCAACTATCGCCTTTTACTATCCCTAAGCCGGCCTCCTTTGTGACATTCATTTTGTGCTGATCTTCCCGGATCAGGTAGAGCAGGGCACGGTTCCTTAAATAATTCCTCAATTTCGCAAAAAGTAACATGGAATATGGAAACGATTTTCCAGCGCCTCAAGGATGTGGCACCACCTAGAAGAATTGAAGGCGTTTCTTACGTCTTGGATCATAATGAGCGCCACTCGTCGATAGTAGCGATTGTATGCATCAGCCAGTTTTACCGTTTAGGCCACTTCCACAATCGCATCAATTGTAGATCACCCCGCTCTGAAACCATATTGTGCATGTGAGTATTCCCTGCAGCACGTATTGCGTTGCGTTCTCAAGCAGCTTCCCTGTTGTGTGCAACCTGTAACCTTTGTCCTTGCGTATTAGCGCAGCCCTCACAACCTTCCAGCGGGAGATTAAACCACCCTGCTGAGTAGCAACTCCACCTATATTTGTATACAAGTTTCAGCACTTCGCTGGGAATACCATCCGGTCCTAGTGCTTTTTTGTCCGTCATAGGCAGGTCTGCCTCCTCTATTTCCATGAAACAGGGTGATCGAGAGGCATCGATTTTTTTGGCCACCAGCTTATACCCGAATCTCCATGATTACCTCTAAACGTCTCTGATTATCTCCTGCCGCCTGTTAATTTCGTCGCAGAGTTCTTGCACGCTGAGCAATTCGCCAAAGTCTGAGGCAGTTCCTTCGTAAATTTGCAATTTTGGCCACCCACCAGTACATAGGTAACTTGCTGTGACCGTGTTTTCCTTTGGAAGCCGATGTGTTGCAAGCTGCGGTGATGAGGCTCGTTGTTGAGTATACTATAAATTCACTCGCAGTTTTTCTATCATTTCTTGAGAGAGCTTTGGCATATTTTCCAACGTTAGTTATTTGATGGACGTCAGAACATTGGGAGAAACCGTTAGCTCTTCTTTCTTGCATCATCTGCTCCCTCAGGGCGTGAGCAGATGCACTCCTATGCATGTTCGCTTACAGGATGTAAATCATGGTGCTTGGCTTTTTACCTTTATAGTTCTTCTTTGAAGAACTGGCAGCGCTCGGAACTGAGAACATGAAACACATCTTGTTTTTGCAGAGTCCTGGCACACAACACAGCATGTTTTCGACTGGCTTGTCTTCACTTTTTGTCCAGGTTCGCTACACCTCTAACACAGACTGCTTCTGTCCCTTTGCAAACCGGTACAATGTGCCCGTAGGCCCAGCGCAACAAAGGGCTGGAATTGTCCTTCGCCGTATCCTGCAAATGATCCCATCTTTATTTTCACACAATGCAGAAGTTAACTTGATGTGACAGAGTGGCAATAACCAATTTTTATCCTTTGAAGTTGACAGATGTAAATCCCACATTGAAATTGCTCACATCTGAATAATCCCGTTTTATCACTTATTGAGTACGGTCGCGAAACCTTTAACCAATGAATGGATATCTGTTCAAAATTTCAAAGTTGAGGTTCATAGAGTGTGACACTAATGTTGATTACTGTAAAAGGTCTAGAATGTAAGGCATCTTTTATGGCTTGATCCGAAATGAGCACGCGATGAACGTCTGATTGACGTCAAAGCCAAACCAAAGAGCAAACTGCAGTAGACGATATTAGAATAGGTAAGATCGTGGGAAATATATGTCTCTGCTGGTACGCTACGCAAACCAGTAATGCGGATGCATGGAAGTAGTGTGTGCAATTCTCAGGTGCATTTTATAGTGCAGGTTGGGTTTTTGAGGCCTCAGATGAATATAGGTTTTAAACCGCGAACCAACCTTTGTAGAGATCAAAAGGGCGAAGTGAATCAAATAAAAGCAAGCTACAAATTAATCATCAGAATTTGGACAACCGAACAAATACCAGACGACTGGAGAAAAATTGTAATTTGTCCAGTGTCCAAAAAAAGTGGATCGTCCGCGTTGCGAAAACCACTCGGGGATATTATTGTTGTGCTTCAAGGTGCTAACGAATATTATTAAACGACTGACAGAATATACAGACAGGGAAATACCAAAGGTGGCTTCAGGTCCGGACGATTCACAGTAAAGCAGATGCTTGAAAAGTACTGGGAATATGACATCGATGGACACTAGCTGTTCGCTGACTTCTGTCAGGTGTACGATAGTATAAATCGTAATACTCTGTACAGAATAATGATCGGGTTAAAAATCCCACCAAAATTAGTCCAACTAGTGAAAGCCACAATGATGAACAACGAGGGCCAGATAAAAATTCAAAATGAGGTGACACAGGACTTAAGCAAGGAAATGATCTCACGCCCACCCTTTTTAACTGGGTACTGGTCAGGTAGGTGGCCTCAGCTGATGGCAGAGGTACGTTACTGTCAAAATCCGTGTAACGGGTTGCGTACGCAGACAATGTGAATATTCTTGCCCGATCGTGCGAAGGAAGTGTTCGAGCAGTTCGAGTCAGTACCGAGTGAAGTGAGGCTCAGGGTTAATGAATCCAAAACGAAATACATGACCCAAACTCGAAAGGCGACTGCTAATATGTAGAACACTGCAATGGGCGAGCATAACAACTGGACCAATTCGTCTACCTAGGTGCTCTAGTCTCGAAGGGCGGAAACGAAAAACACGAAAACCAAAGGCGAATTTCTACTGCTCATAAGGCATTTTATGTGGTCCTCCGATGATGAGATCAGACGCACAGATCCAATAAACTGCGCATTTACAATATATTATTTCGTCCGTACTGCTGAATGCATGCGAGATGTTGACCTTGACGCAAATATCGGAAAAGCAGATCAATATTTTCGAGAAAAAAGTCCTTCGAATGATTTTCGGAATTGTAAAGGAAGGAAATGACTGACAAATCAGATACAATCATAAATTGCGTGAATTATTTGACTACCCAGCAGTATCGACACTAGTCAAAATCTGAAAATTGCAATAGACTGGCCACATCGAACGACCAAAAGGGAAGCTAAGGTAACCAACATATTGAGAACTGAGTGGACGCAGATTGCAGACCGATTCTAAAATGTTCTAACTGGAGGACGCGGTTTTTGGATCGAGATAATTGGAGGCGATGCATCTAGGAGGCCAGGGCCCTATTTGGGCAGTAGCGCCACCGAAGAAGAACTATCGAAACTGCCAACATCTCGTCCCTTCCCAAAACTATCCTTCATCTTTCCACATACCGCTACCCAGAATCGGCATTTGTAATTTTGGAGATTTGGCATCACTATATATCATAAGTCAGTTGTTGTACATGTAGGACAACAAGCGCAGGCGCATTGCTCAGCAATCTAGCACTTGGCTGCTTATAGGAATTTTTTTCACACTTTTCTTCTCTGTGCTTAAAGAAATCTGTTACTAGATATTGCAGGCTACGTTATGATTAAAATCCATTGGTTATTCACTGAGTAAATTCATTTAGGGTTTAAAGTCGCTAGACTGTTATATTCAATTACTGACATTTTCAAACTCCTCAATTTCACGTTTCAAGAGGCCTTTTATTTACCGCGTCGATAATTATTTGAGTGGATATTCCCACGATATTATTCACGTCTTCTACCGGTAGATCAGATGTGTCAGATCTGCCTTTAAAATTAGTATGGATATTTTACCCATGAAAAGATAGAAATAAACAATCGTTTTACAAAAACAATACGAATGTCTATAATCAGCTCATTACAGTTATCAAAATTCCGTTCTACGTAATAGCTCCTTAGCCAAATTACAACTGTCCATTATTCCGGTCGCCATTTCTCCCCTTTCATCGTCCAGCACACACGACATTGTTCATTCTGATCTCTTCCATAAATTCTTGCTGCAATTCCCATACAATACACAACCCAGACATTTCAGACATTTTCTTCCTCATAATTATAATTCCCATTGTTTTTCATGGAAATTCTTTCCTATATTAAAAATGTAACTGCTCATTCTAACTATGGTCGCTGAGCTAAAAACGTGGCGGCATTTCCGTCGACAAATGTTGCATGGGGACAAAACCGAGAAAAGAAAACGGACTGGAAACGGATAGTTCAAATATCATAACATGCAACTTGTTACATCATTGTAACCGAGCAATGCTGGGGAGACCACATGTGATTTCCACGCCAAGTTCTTCAAGGTTTCTTTGTTGTATTGTAAGATGGGAGCTGCATGCTTAGGGGCCAAGTAAAAGTCACATGGTGAAGTATAGCATTTAGATGTGAGTGGAGCTGCTGATGTTTCTGGCATTTAGATGCTCTAGAAAGCATGAAAATAAGAGTTTCATTTGTGGCTAAGAAGAATGTAGAGTTAACCCGTTGTTTCGTTATGATATGTTCTCCTTTACTTTCATGGGAGATCACAAGGGTCGCATACTTGTATATACTAGAGGCAATTGGAAAGTAATAAGAAACATATATTTGCAGTGCTCGCCTAAATAGGTCATCATCTATAAACTAAAATTATAAACTATTTGAATAAGTAATTGAAGAAAATGCAGAAAAATGAAGCAATATTTGCCATAAAGAACTTCTACTTGACAAGAATTTCCACTGAAAAAGTTTACTTGGTCGAAACATCAAGAAACCTTTTTACCTTATTAAAATCAGTTTACTGTCTGTCCGTCTGTCTGTCTCTCCCCCCCCCCTGCCCCTCTTCGCAAACTTTTGCAATGTGGCCTTTTTTCCCCATTTTCGACACAGGTCGGACCTATCGTGAACATTTTTTCGCCACGTGCCCAAATTCCAAACACCTGAAGCATCTTTTCAAAGTTATCTGCTCTCGTAGTCGGCAGACGACCCAGCCAATCCGGACTTTACTGGCATTGATAGCCCTTGGCCGCTTCAAGTGTTAGACTTATGGTCGCAGTTTGTGTGCCACCATATGCCTTCCTTAGCCGTAGAATATCTCGCTCCTAGACCGACTGTATTCCCAGCTGGGATCGTAGGGCTTGACAAATTTCTTCCTTCGTTGTGATCTCGTCCTCAATAACACTCAATAACCACACGATTTTGACTGAGCTTCACTTCTGCTGCTTCCCCCAGTGACGACTCGATTTTCTTTCTGCAAGTCCGTCTGTCTGCCTGTCGGTCACACGCATTTTTCTCGGAGATGGTTAGAGCGATTGACACCAAATTTGGTAGAAAGGTGGGAACTGTGAACGCTCACACATACAGTGAGTTACATCCTTTTACGTTTAATTTAGTCATGTGGGGTATCAAAATAAAGGTCTCGCTTACTACTTTTCGAAGCCGGTCTTAGTTTTAACATTTGTTAGAAAAGTGGGGAGTGCGGGGGTTGAAAGTGATCATTTCTTTAAGGGGGCCATTCTCAGAAACTACCAAACCGAAAAATCTGAAAAAAAATCAAGAGGCTGCCACTGTATATTGCCTGGGCTCCGAAATACCTTCTATACCGATATTTCTTCAAATAAAGTTAATAATAGTATGTTACTATGATTTTCTGTAATTGGCTGAAACCCCCCCTTAAATTCATCCTAGCACCGCAATTTTGCAGTGATGTAGACTGTAACATAGAGCATGATCTTACCAAGTTTGATGGAAATCGCACTATTACTAACAAAGTTATAATATATCAATGTTGTTGCTTCTTTGAAAATTGAAGACTATGAATGTCAATATCACCCGAAAGTGGATACTCTCACATAATATATGGATATATTACGTGCTACGTACTAAGAAATACACAAAACCTTTCGTACCTGAAGCGTCCAGCTTCCGGTTTCCCGACTTGTTTCTCTCTATATCACATTCAACGAAGTTGTAGCTTAAATTAGGTAGAGCATCTATAGAAAGTTAACCTCACTAAGGTCATATATATGTAGATCTTCTACCCAGAAAATAATGTACAAACCATGGTCTGCCCGCAGCTGACAAACAAGTCGAGAACCGGAAGTTCGGCGCTTCAAGTGTGAAAGGTTTTGTTGATCTTTTATGTAATATTTTTCGGAGGCATGATGGTTTCATTTATACATAGCCCGTAGTATATATACGTTGAAAATACCCGATACTCAATTCGATGTGGTACTGACATTGTGGAGTACCATTTTGACGCAAAGGAAGGAAATTTGACCTACTACAACGTTGTTAATGATGGTAAGATTTCCACCAAACTTTCCATTATATTATATATATATGAAAGCCTATATTAATTCAAAATTTTACGGGTTTAGGATGAACTTAATGGGAGTTCTGCAGTAAATTTCAAGAATAGATTAAAATACTGTAATCTGTTTAGCAAATATCGGTATGAAAGGTATTTTGGAGCCTAGGTGTTATATAGAGGCATCATCATGATGATTTTTCTGGGGGGCAGTTTCTGAGAATGGCACCTTAGTTTAAGTGATTCCTTTATGACCCCCTGACTCCTCCGTTTCGCAATCGGCTTCGTGACTGAGACCTGATTCGGACTAGTACTAATCGAGAGCTTTCATTTGATACCCGACATGACTATATTCGATAGAAAACAATTCTACATCCCTCTTAAGTTTCCCTTACGTTCCACATAGAATGATGTAACTCACTACATGCGCGGATGTTCACAGTTCCCACCTTCCCAGCAAGTTTGTTGGTGTTAATCGGTACAACGGTTTCTGCGAAAAGTGCGTGTGACAGACAGACGGATGGATTCACAGAAGGCAGTCAGACAAAAGCTTAAAAATGACTATTATAAATTGAATTGGAAAAGGATCTCATATGACAGCCCCCAAAGAATTATTATCAACAAAATTCACATGAAGGATGCAAATCAGTAGTTTCAGTTTGTTATCAAAAATCAAGTAGAGATCAACCAGCAGTAAACATAGCCAGTAGCTTCAGAAGAAGTGATCATTACCTAGAAAAGAAGGTCGCAATAGTCAGCCCCTAATATGCAGAGTAGATGAAAAGATTGCGGGTAGCCATCAACGAGGAAATAGCCATCACGAGGACACGGTACGACTTACAATGGCAAGCCAAGTATTAAAGCCGAACGGAAATTGTATGACTGAAACCAAGTCTGACAACAATGCGGGGTGAAGCAGGATGAGGTGATAACGTCAAAGAGATAAGCAAAACAATAACGACTAGAAAGTACTCATTTGATCACCGGCAGACACCAACAACACGGCGAAAAAAAGTGAAATTAATCGAGCAGAGACAATACTATATTTGATAACATGGACGATTTACTGGAGAAATTCCGTTGCAGAACTGACATGAGTGTCACCAGATGACTTGAAAACTTTCTGACATGTACATGTTCACGTCGAATACGCAAAACCTCCTCGAAGATTACCCGGAAAGATTTCCCTGTCAATAAGGATATATTGTATTGCATGAAGACCGTTCGTCAGCTGAAAAAGGCAATTGAATGATGCTGAAAAATGAAAGGAGAAGCAGATTGTAAGAACAAATTGAGAATGAGGAGTCACGGCTGTAAGAGCGACAAGAACAATGTTGACAAAAAGAAAACCTGTACGGTGAGAAAAAATCATAAGGCAAGCTGAGGATATACATGCAAATGGTCTTGATAGAAAACTGTAGTTTTACTGGATTTATTGACACCGATAGTGACCTGAGCGCGATGAGAATGGATGGGTATGCTAAAATAAGCTCATCAGTATTGTCGTTGAGCGTGCCAATATTATTGGATCTTCTCAAATTAAGCACTGAGTGAATTTGTGACGAGCATCCTCTCCTTCCTTCTTTTCGTTGACAAACGAGGTCGACTCGTCATGATTTTTATCAAAAGCCTCATCTGGAGTTAATCGTGAGGCCTTTAAATCACCATCCAGCGTATCTAGCCACCGTTGTTTCGGCCGGCCTTTTGTTCGTTTACCATTGACATCGATGTTCAGGCCAATCTTAACAAGTGAATTACCGCATTTCTCCCAATGTTTCAACTATCGCTGCAAACCCCATGTCGATCGCGAATATCCTCATTTTGGGTGTGATCAAGGCGTGTCACGCCACTAGTCCAACGCAATATCTTCGTCTCTTACCGCAAGACGCCGTTCCTTGTCTTCTATAGTCCACCAACACTCAGAACCACAGAGAGTGACAGCACGCACGAACGACATTGCGGTAAACTTTAGATTTGAGACGTTCGTTGATACGTCGTTCACAAAAAACACCAGTTATGGACCGCCATGACGCAATTTTCCATTGGCTGATTGGCGCCACACTGGGAACTAGAGCAATTGAACCCAGCGCACGAGTTCTTCTGGTCAAACGCTTTCTCCAGGTACAAAAATGCAATGTAAAGAGGGTGATGTTTCTCACGGTGTTTCTCCATGAGTAACCACGCAGCGTGTATTGCGTCAGTAGTTCCGCTTGATTCAACAATTTGCACATCCTGCTGGACTACCTCTCTTTTTCCATATTGGTATTGTGCCACTGTCTTGCCAGTCAGAATAACCCGATTTAAGAATTCACATATCGACAGTATTGGGTCCCAGCTTTTCGCTTTCCAGAGCTCAGATGCGATGTCGTCAGGTCCTGTTGCTTTCCCCAATTTCATTCGTTTTATTGATTCCTCGACTTCAGTGACAGTGCCAGGTGGAATGGCTCCAAATGTCGGCAATGCTTGTGGAATAAAGCCAGCTTGACTATTTACGCAAGGGAAAATCGAATCTCAAAAATGCGGACTGCTAACCCATGCGATATTCATTTCCAGAGCAATGTTCCTGACGAAGTTGAACGTCCTCCGCAAAATAGGGTACCATATCGCGAATTATAATATATAATAATTCCAAAAGACGAAAGATAGTGGCATTCCAATAAAATCGGTCTTTAAGGATAAAATATCATAATATTCGCGCCCAAAAAGTTTACCCCATAAAAATGGAGATAACGTCGAGAAAATTTATTGATGAATGGATCAAAGATTGAGTGAGAGATGAATTCAGATTATGCATATTCAATAGTTTTGGTAATTAAAAGTGACGACCCGACATATGTATGCATTGACTCTAGGTCAATGAATAAGAGAATGATTAAATTCCACTGCCCTTTCCGCTTACCAATTGTTCTCAAGAAAGGGACGGCCAGTTTGAAATCTTAAAAGTACGTTTCGTCTTGCGCATCTCACCGGCTGAGGTCAACCCACCGCTCCAGACATTTTACTGAACTCAATAATCCTCAAACGTCGATTATCCGGCATCTTGGGAAAATAAAAACTGCTTTTGAGGATTGTCACATGACCTAACAAACACAAGCTCCAAATCGTATCGACAATGCTGGTCACTGGATAATTCAAGTGACAACCACTTTATTCGTCAAATTGTGACCGGCTATGGAAATGAGTCTATTTCAGGAACCCGGGTAAGGAAGCGGTAACCAAAGAATAATATTGTATGTTTCGTGAAATTTCTAAGGTATAATCGGTTTCTTGTTGATCCCAAAGGTCAGACTTTTTGCCCAGTTTTCTTAGGTGCGCAACTCGATTAAATTTATGCGCCACTTAACTTAGCTTTCGCAACAGGACAATGTAAACTCTCACTCCGCCAAATAAACCAAAGAAAGAACAATCTTGATTCGATAACTTATCAGACACCGAGCATAGAGAACAAATCTTGAGCCTTTTGCGAAACGCCTATTTCGTTGCAAGACGCGCTTCCTTTGTCCACGCAATTTCAGCAAAATAGTTACTTAGAGGAAGTGTGAATCCCTTACAGAAATTATTCGCAGGTGATAATAAATTTTGCTGAACCTCGCGACACAAATAGCATAATCGGCTTCCTAGGACTCACGGGATTTTTTAAAAAAATTCATACCGACATGTGTTTGGAATGAGACTTCCTGAAATCGGGAAAATCTGCATTCCGAAGTCTTTACTATGTGTCTTATAGCGTAGTACCAACTTCGGAATGCAATGTATTACACCCCCGTGTGGTCGTATATACTGAACTACACACTAATAAAGACAACTTGCGGTTATGTGTAGGGTAGAACCAGCTCATGAGACGCCTCCTAACCTTTGCCCTGGAAGCAGCATTACCAAAAGTGCTCCCTAGATGTTATTCACTTCCTTATACATATCGACAAGCGCGATGTGGGTGTGAATCATATTATAGAAGGAAAACCACCTAATTTAATACTAAGCCGACAGAAGCAGAACTAATGCTTGTTTTAGTATTGAGGGAGTCCAAAATTGCTGATCTTTCTCCCTCTTCTTTGATCGAGGGACCGCTTGTGCTGTGCTAAGCACCCAATTTTTATAAAAACGACGAAACTTGCGAAACCGATCATAAAGTGTTTGACCTAACCCCCAAGTTCGTAACCAAACTTGAGCGAACTTGAGCGACTCTGGGCATAACAGCGATCGCTACCGGATCTGAGTAATAAAATTGAAATCCTTCCAGGATTTCGAAGAATTTGTCATTTTCCTACTCGGTGCTGTGTATTTTGGGAACTATGAATTTGTCTGCTCATAAAGGGAACATTGCTGCCAACCAACAGCAACCTGATTTGAGTTTTGAAAGAATTACGCCAAAGGATACAACCGATCCTCATCAATACAAATAGATGCGTGTAATTACTCATCAAATTACCACCATACCACGGCTAAGGTCCGATTTATTTCGATTTCATTTTTTTGAGAAATTTAAGGACATTTAACCAGGCTCTATCATTCAGATGGAAAACAAGCAAATACTTTTCTGCTGAAGATGCTGGAAGTCCTGAGTCCGCACCCACTTGGTAGCGGAGCGGACCACTTGGGACGCAACTTGCTTACTTAGGTCTGAACTTATGATGGATTTCACTTGAATATAATTCGTGTTTGCGATTATGGAGCAATTACCGTCTGCCGTTACTTTCGGTCATGCTGCTCCCAGGGTAGAGGTGAGGCAGCGTCTGGTGAGTCGCCCCTGCCCTGGAAGAAACCGTCAGTCAACTTTTTCGGTCTTTTTTTAAGCAAATGCTGTTTACCTAAGAATTCGTCCATATCCTCTGTACACCAGAAGATTGTTTATACCGGCATGTTGATAGGGTAGTAGTGTAGGGTTAAAAAATTAAATAATTTGCATCTCCTATTTCATAACTTTCTCTGGACTCCACAAGTTCAATTCTGATATTACAACTTAAATTCACAAAGGAAACCACACGATATTATCGGATTACATTACCAGTATTTTCACAATATCATAACGACATACAATAAATTTCCATTTTCAATCTAATTTTCATTTCTGTTTTCTTTCAATTCTCTTTTTAGACAAGCGAACAATCTAATAGCAAAAAGCAAGAGTCATTCATCCATCGTAGATTCATCAATATCAAATCAATCTGAATATCCAACAAATACTGGTCCCATTGGAGGTGGAGGTTTTGTAAGTCTACGAAATGCGTTAAAGGAATCATCGGACGATGTTCTCAGGCTCCATTCGGGCACAAGTGGAGGACATTTGGACGAAAAACGTAATTCCGATACAGTTCTTCCTGATTTTCTAAGAGGCGGTGTACGAAGGAGTTTCACGCAGGTTAGTTGAGTAATACCGTATTTACTTCGGAGGATGTTGAATGAATTTATTTTGGATACATTTTCAGGTCATGAGGCCCGATCAGAATACTATTGCCAAAACTGGCTCGATTGCCGAGCGATTGGCAGCTCTACAAAAAAGCGGAGAGGATGAATGGCGTAAACGAATTTCAAAACGGGATGAGGTCGATGATGTTAAACGAGAGAACTTTGTCAATGTAAGTTTTAACGTAAGCGTTATCTGCTGAATAAACAATTACAGTGCCAGGGCTTTGTAGCTAAGAGGTGAAAGTTACATCTGTCGCTGTAATATGCATACCCTGCGGGGAACAACAAAGCCCCCGAAATGCGCCCTGCTACCGACTGGGTTCAAGATATTAACGAAGCGATCATTAGTTCTTTATGCTCTAGAAACCCTTCTTGAATGAAAATATCAAAATGGCTTTCCAAACTGTTGATAACATACATGGTAGGGACACATGGTCCCGGTGAATGGTAAACCGACGTAAAAGGCTTACAGATTTATGCATTTCTATCCCTAAAAACACAGCCCAAAAAAAGTGCGAAATGTCGAAAGTCTCTCGACGTCCCAATTATATATGCCAACGGTAGACAGTAAAAATTACGAATGTAAAATCTACTTGATTTGCACGGATCTTATGCATGTCCATATCCTATACATATTTCTGGTTTGAAGGGCTTAGGTTGCATTTTGAACCTTTATCCTTTTTAACCAACTATGCTTTGACTGGATAAAATTGCACTTTTTTCCAGCCGAATACTAATATTAGATGAACTCAAACCCACTATCATCTATTCCTAATGCCTATCTTATTATTTTGTAATATAGACAATGGAGGCGTACATCAATAGCTTACTTGAGTGCAAACATTTTTCTTTCTCCTCAGCCCTTCATTCTTCTTTAGCCTTGGTCCCATTCAGAAGGGCGGTCGGCTCATTTTGTTCGGTTGCGCCATTTTGTCCTATCAAAAGCTTGATCAGGATGCAGTCACGGGACATTCAAATCACCATCCAACGCATCAAGCCATCGCTGTTTCGGCCGGCCTTTTTCGTTTCCCATCGACTTGGATGTTCAGACTAACCTTGGCAAGTGAATGTTTATCAGCGCGAATTACGCATCCATACCTTCATAGACATTGATCGCGAGTATCCTCACGTCGGATATGATCATTGCCTATTAAGCTGCTGGTCTAACGCAACATTTTCATCTCCATTACCGCGAGGCGTCGTTCATTATTTTTTACATTCGGTCCACACTCGGAACTATAAATACCGAGGGGTGACACTGCCATAAATCTTGAATGAGACGATGAAATGTCGTTGTTACGTCAATCACAAAGAACACCCCTTCAGGGAGATCCTAAAAACTGAAATTTTAAATTTAGGTAATTTTTGTTTTAGCATAATCAAAAAATGGCCGATATTTTACTTAGCCCACTTGTAGCCAACATGCCAAGTGAAAAACAATGGATTGTTCAGATGACCTTGCGGGTAGATGTATCGCCTATCTCTTATCGAGAGTTTGATTCACCCGTAAACTAGTTCATACAGAGACGGTACACTAGTATATGGAGTCCATTTGTCTTCTCTATCGAAACTAGCTGAGTAGATGGCATTACTATTTTCGTTATATTGGCAGCCTTTCACTCAAATAATTCTCTCCCAAGACGCTTTACTCCTTGCGGGCGATCAAAATCAAGGACGAATCGCCTACGGCTACGCTGAAGTTATATTACATGCTAGAAGATAAAAACAAAAAAAAATATTGAATGGAAATGAATCTCATGAACATATTGCGTTTATAAAGGATTGAATAACGTCTTTCCGGATAGAAATAACTAACCGTCCAGGCAGATCCTCTTTATAAAAATATGGGACCCATTTCTGTCAGCAAATCCAAACTTTGGGTATTTCCTTTGCACAAGAACCTAACATGATATTTTGTTTGAAGATTGAGGGATCCTAAGTCCGCATTCACTTGATGTTGAACCAGGCCAGGCTGCGAATTATATAAAGTGAACATTTTACGTTTGCGAACTGCTTCGGGTACGCTGCTCCCAGGGCAGAGGTGAGGCAGCGTCTGACGAGTTGATTCTGCCCTGGTACGAAATCGTGAAGTCGTCTTCGATGAAGTCGAGAGGCTCTCACATCACCGTCTAGCGTATCAAGCCATCGTTGTTTAAGTCGGCCTTTTTGGTCGTTTCCCATCAACTTCGTTGTTCAGACCAATCTTGGCAAGTCAGTTCTCGTCAGCGCGGATTATATGTCCACACCATCGAAGGGGCTTATCTCCTAATTTTCCCTATGATCAGTGCCCCGTGTCAATTGCGGATATCCTCATTTTGGATGTGATTATGACGTGTTACGTGTTGTTCTTCGGTTCCATAACCGCGACGTGGTGTTCATTGTCTTTTATAATCGGTGAATACTCAGAACAATAGAGGGTGTCAAGGCGGACGACATTGCGGTGAATTTTGGATGAAGCGATGAGACGTTCGTTGATGCTTTGGTTACAAAGAGCACCAGCTGTGGAATGCCACTTCATTCAAGTTGCGTGGATGCGCGAAGTAATTTTATAATGCAGTTCACCATTGAATGATAGCATTAATCCGAGATATTTAAATCGCTCAGTTCTGGGCAAGCCATTGTTACTGGTAGTGATGGTTATTTTTCATTTCATTTTCAGATTCAGTCTGATACCGTGTTTCAGGAGGCTATTATTCCACTTTTGAACAAGTTGTTCTAGGTCAGTTTTGTTATGAGACGCTCAAAAAACGTCGCCTGCGTAGAACAATGTAAAGGGGGTGGGTGTTAGATATCCCAAGTGACAGTGACTACAACAAGAACAAAGAGGAGGTCGTTTGGCTTGCGGTCAATAGCTCTATATAGATCTAGGAATGCAATATACTGATGGCAATGCTTCCCACTGCGCCTGAATAATTTCATTGTTCTTGGCAAACCCCTGCAATGTTCGACATCCTGTGTTGGTTTCTGCATTTGACAAGTCAATTACAGACAATTATAGACAAAAACTCACTGAGGAAGAAGAGAACTGGTCCTCGAAATACCGGTATATGAGGAATAAAAAGCTCATTATTCGGCATTTAAAAAATAAAATTTGTCTTTTTTTCTCATTAAGTCAATTAAGATTTCTCTTGCCATCCCGAGTACAGAGTTCATCATAAAGAATCTTGTGACCGAACGCTCGAGTAACAGCCGCCGATTTCTTTGCCTGCCGATTGGCGTTCATATAAATTTTCCAATTGGCTAATAATTTATTGAGAAACTTATGATAGCGTCGTTTCTTCTCACGGATCTTCATTTGGATATGTTTATTCCAAAGCCAAATATCTCGGTTAATGTACCGCTTACCAGGCTAGATGACCCCGAGGATTACATGGACCATTTAATTCACTGTGGACTAGTGCGTTCCTCAAGGTGTTCTATCGTTGGCTTGTTTCGCAAGACAGTAATCAACGACTAATGTTGAGGTACGATGTATCACGTATGGCTTTGTAGTCAGTGACGGTGTTGAAATGCCTTCGTCTTACTATAGTTTGATCGATTCCCGTATTACCCCTGCCATAAAATGTACGAAGATAAGACAATCGTTTGATAAACCATGTATTGATAAATACAGGGTCGTGAGGCTTTACAAAATGGACTATACCATCACCAGCCTCGTTACGTGCTCCAAACCCTTTTCCCCATAGCACCTGTCACCGCCTGCCTTTTCAACCACATGTCCATTAAGACACGTTACAGGCCCTTTCTACTACTACCCTGCCTTATTCAGTCTACTCATATTACGATACTGGATGCTTCACATGTCGATTACTAAGTAAAAAGAACTTTCCAGCTAAATTTAAACCACAAGCATGGCCCTGGCATTGGGATTGAATCGGCCTGCTTTCTGATAATTCCCCAGTTCCAGCCGGAATGCTGTCAAAAGGTGTCAAACTCGCTGGTATATACAAACTAGTCACAAATTGTTGAGCAAAAAAGTTACTAAATTCTAAAATCCTATCTAAAATCGCCTCCTTGAAAGCTAAAACAAAACTATGTGGAGACCCGGCTTCTCCATAACCTTCGGTATTACCGGCTCAAAGGTTCCGATATAAACTGCGAATACCTAAAAATACACGCGAATACCTAAAAATACACGCCTCCAGGGCAGGAACTGTCGCAGCTTTACAGGCTTGCAAATCGTCGTCTAGCGTATCAAGCCGTTGCTATGTCGGCCAACCTTTTCGCCATTTTCCATCGACTTCGATATTCCATAGGCCAATTTTAGCTGGTAAATTATCATCAATATCCCTTAGTTGGGGCGGGACTGGTTCCGCACTCACCGCATCATTTTCATGAATATATACTTTGGAATCATTTCGCTGGTGGGTTTCAACATTATCTATGGAAAGAGCGATTTTTGTTGTGTTTACTAATGTCTGTTAGAGAGAAAACTACAAAGGTAACATTTTATCAATTGCAGCTTCAATTACAATTTCACTAGTTAATATATACGGAAACCTAGTATTTGGAAGTTCCCAGCTTTGCTGTCAAACTGCTGAGCCCTGTTGATTATCAGGATATGGTCATATCAACAGAATCCTTATATACTCTTACATATATGGTTAACTTACAATCGTTAATGAAACTTATACCTAATCCTGTTGGTTCTTCGCAATGTGCTACAATTTCCTCCATGATTTTCCGAGAAGCTTGCGCTCCTTGTACACTGTTCTATGCCACCTAATTTCAGGACAACCTACACGTAACTCATCCTAGGATAGTAGGTTCCATTGAGAGCAGGTGGAGCGGGAATATAACCTCGGCAAATGGCTCCTCAATAATCCGAAAAGTGTTAATGTGGTCGGTTCAGAAGGATTCAAAGCAGAAACCAGCCTGTTCTTCGTCGTTCAATCTATCAAGATGTCCTTTGATATTATAAATTCCAAAACAATTTAGCTGGTATCTTCGAGAAGATTCTTATACTAGTAATCATGTAGTATTTCGTCGACATCTCGCATCCATGAAATCAATATCTGGGCCTTTCGTGTTTCTATTTCCGAATTTTCATTTGGCTCCCTGAAAGTATGATAACACGATGAAGAGTTACTGAGCGTTTAATAGGAATGAGAACATTGATCCCAACAGTCACTTCTATCGTCATTGATATTATCTCGGCAGCTAACAGTTCGATCTGACCTGCTATATTTTCTCTTTATGTCAATGATATCTAATGTAATTAACTATATCGAGGTCAGCTTCATAATATCTTGTCCTGCCGACTTCACCACTCAACTCGATGGCATTACTCACTCCCCATATACAAGGAAGGTCAATATTTTCTGAGCTATTCTCTATTCTCATTTATTAATTAATTATTATTCAGCTGTTTTTATTTATTAATTAATTGTTATTCACAGCACTATCTAAGGAAGCTTCCAGTCCAATTAACTAAAACGTCCCTTTCAGACGTAAACAGTCCTAAAGAATTCGAACGTCATAGCTCATTCTGGTTCCATGCTTCAGAACTATATTGAAACATCACACCTGACGTGCGACCACCTAATTACAATGTCAAATTGTTGACACCTTTTCACATATGCTTAAACATACATTAAGTCTCTTTTGGCTCTTTTAAAGTAAATTTCACTGGAAAGAGCAAGTCTTTCATAACAGCCGTGAAAAAGTTATTGACCCCTTTGAACTCTCCATGGTGGTTGCACATCTTCTTCGTGTAGTTTTCATGATGGTAATTCACCTGCAGTTTTTATTAATCTTTGGGTGAAAGAACGAATGTTTAGAATGGAAGTTTATGATTTAGAAGGCTCTCATGTGTGAGGTAGTTGTTAAATAGCAATGGATCTACCTTTTAGCAATTAGTCAATCACGTTTAAAAGTTTACACGCAATAAGATGAATATCTTTTGCAATTGTACTTTCAGTAATTGAGACATCAATCATTTTGTTGAATGATGAAAGAAAGCAGAATAATATTACAAGTAAAGTTGATTCTCAGCCTTTCTAGCAGTTCTCTATGCCCATCTGCACGTCACGCCAAATTTATTCAAGAACAGAACTTACCGACAATTAAAATTAAATTTTTCGCCAAGAAGCGTGAAGAGCTCTTTCGAGATTTTCCAGGTAAACTGAGATTAAAGTACAAACCACTTTGTTATTTATTTAAACATTAAAGGAACTAACCCGCGTTAAAAAAAATACAACTTAAAGGTGCCTTTCGTATACCCGCTGTCAAAGAAAACTTACGCCTTAATATTTCAGCCATTTTCCGCTAAATTCTTTGACGTCTATCTTCTAATAAAGGCTCTTCTTACGTAATTCTAATTCCGCACGATTGCTTCTGGATCTATAACGCCACTCGGTCACCTAACGCTTCACAATAGAGTATCTGTCTAGCTGTCACTGTTTCAAAGGATTATTCGACATTCTCAAGATAATCTCATAAAACCGCATCTACAGTACCCCAAAATATTGTCAACGTGACTTTTCCCGCTGATACTTAGATGTGGAACTTTTTTTTGTGTTTACACAAAACCTTGAAATCCATTCACTGTCTGTCTGTCCGTCTTTTTTTTCGGCGTTGGCAGGTGGAAAGGTTCAAAACCTACTACTGGCTCCTGCCATGCAGTTATGTGACACTTCTACTCACTAATACCACCTCCTTCTCATTTCACTCTCTCCACGAAACTCGTATAAACTATTGCGTCGCGGGGCTGGATCAGCCTTTAACTGCGGCTCATTATGGTTCTCTCCCTTTCTTGTTTTCGCCGTAGTTCTTCCTGCCTAAGCAGTTGGTGAATAGCTTGCAGTTCCTTTGCAACCTGGTTCAAAGCATCTGTTGACTTCAGCATGAACTCTACAATATTTTCGGGTGCTAAGCGCCTGTATGCGACCGCTTCCATTCTTGTTCGAGGCGCGGTAAACCTGGGGCAACTAAATATGACATGCTTCGGTGACTCGTCGCGACCAAATCAATGTAAATAAGCACGATAACCTCCATGTCCACTTAAGAATTGCGTCAACTAGTTTAATTCCCCATGGCTGGTATGTCCAACGACCAGTTTATGACTCATCCCATCTCTTTTGCCACCCTTCGATAGATTCCCACCGGGCCAGCTGCCGTCGAAATACCCTAGACTTCCCAGCTGCATACGTTTTGTCGTAGAGTCGCCGATCTTCATTCGCCAATATATCTATGGGGAGCATCCCTACTAGTACATATGCTGCTTCTCCTGATGTCCGATTCGCACTGCATACCCGGAGTGTAGTTTACATTGTTATCCAGAACAGTTGCCCCAACTGAAGCTGCGTAGACAGTAGAAGACGTCGACTTTGTCTTAGCCCACCAATATTCGGTAATATCTTCGAAATCGTTGCAGCGATAGAAGACGCTTTAGTTGTCAATAATTTTTCCCAAGTATTTGAGCGATGGTTGGGATTAAATTGTTTGTTCGCCAACTTTAATTTTCACCGTTGTATTTTTTCTTCTCTTGCTGATGAGAACTACTTCTGTTTCATGCTCAGCAAATGGTAGGCCAGAAGTTTTTAAAAAGGAATTGAGGTCTGTACTGTACTGTACTGTTATTCCGATATCATAGGCAAAGCCAATGGTTGTCACGTTGTACTGAAGGTGTACCATCAACACCCCATCATACATAACTAGCCACAGTAAGGGACCTAGGACAGCCCATCGTCCAAGTCGCAGTAAAGTCTTCTCCCAAGGAGAAACTCAACAACAATGCGTACAAAGTATTTCGGAGCTTCTAGCGTGGCGAGTGCCTCGATGATTTTTCTCCAGTTTGCAGTATTAAACGTATTTTTTACGTCGAGGGTTATTACTACCCAGCATTGCAGCCTGAGCCAAGCCAGTCATCGGTGGATCCGAACTGTGTGTCGGAAAGGCATCCTTCCTTTTTCAACAGTGAGCAGCCTATTGTTTATAACTCGGTCAAATAGTAGTTGTAGTTTGTCAATGGTATTGACCAGACGTATCGGTCTATATGAGGAGGGGTCATCCAATGTTTTACCCATCTTCGGAATGAGTATGAGCTTTTGTAGCTTCCATTGCTCGGGGAATTCTCCTCCTCTAAGGCATGCCGTGAAAACTTGGGCAAACATACCTGGCGCTGTCATGGCGGATATTAGCGGTTCCATTCGGCCCTGGCATCTTCTTTTCGGTGGATCTTTTCGCTGCGTTTAGAACCTGCTCCTCCGGTAGTGGTAAATACCGGAACTTCGTCGGGATTTGCCTGTACTGCTAGAAAACTCGTACAGTTCTCATCTACTGGGAACAGAATGTTCACTACATTCTGCAACAGCACGGGACAAGTAATCGGTTTAGAGCGCTTGCCTTTTAATGATGATCACCGACCTGTAGGCACCACCCCATGGGTTAGAGTCAGCTTCACTATACATCCGCTTGAAATGTATGGATTTGCTTTTCGTGATAGCTACTTGCAATTTTTTCCTTGGATTTTTGTATTGCATGTGCAACTTCTCAAATTCAGGTCGGTTTCTTCTGCGCTGGGAGCGTCTCCAAGTTTTGAGACATTTTTTTCCGGCATTCCCCGATTTCGGAATTCCGCCAGAAATTGTGATTTGGTCTTGGGAAAGCGCTACGCCGAAGCACAGAGGCAACGCATACCCCGTTTAATTTTTCCACGACCTGTGAAAATTTTTCTTATGCGCTTCCCGATGACAATGTATCTCCCAGAAATACTCCTTGAATATTTCCTCGTCAAATTTCTTGGTTACCCAGCTCATCGTTATTCTTTTTAATAGCTTCATAATCTTCCTTTGCGAAGTTTAATAGATGATAGCCTGATGACGGCTATGTGTATATTTCTCGCTGACACGCCACTGCAAGTACCTGATTAGAGTGTCACTGGCGAAGCTGAGGCCTACCACCGATTGAAATTCCCCCTTCGAAATGTGTTGGCCGCGCCAGAGTTCCACATTCGATTGTAATCCTGATTAGATGTGCATGACTTCGTAGATCTCAGACTTTGTGGTGACTTTAACCAAGTCCTTGTATTCGATCAGCACGGAATCCTTACTCATTTTGACCGCCGCAGCTTCACATAGTGACACCAGCTTTAAATTCGAACGGCAGGTCGCCTTTCTGTGTTCGTCTTATCCGCGTGACATTTGCACTCAGAACAGTCAAAGAGGCATCAGCTTTGACCTTGCGTAAGATTTCCGCGTACGTCAACTCGATGGTTTTAGTTATTATCAGCCCATCCGGGCTGGCTCTTTTTTGCAGCTTTTTCATAGGTCCTACCTTCGTCCAAGTGTCTTCGATGCTGTTAGTGGCCTGTTCCACATGGCCAGATAAACCTCGGTCCTTCCTAGGTTGTGCCGGCATCTGTTTCTCTTTTTTCCTTTTCGCTGTTCACTAGGGAGATTGCACTTCGTCATTTGAGTCCCATCGTCGTTTGTTCCGAATTTCCGAGATATCCTTATCACTTTGGAAGACTTCTTTATCAAAGAGCTTTTTGGGAAGAGATGTCTTCTGCGTGGTTTGGGTTGCTACGGAAACCATCGGTTTCAGTTGGCTGATCAACATTATTCCTTCTGCACGTGCTTTCACTTCGTTTTTAGCCTTGAAGTATGTTGCCCTGATAGAACGCACCTGATCTTTAATCACGTGGTATACGTCATTTCGTTGAGAACGTGCTCCATTAGATTATTGATCAGTCTCGTGAATGCGTCACCTTAAGCAGTCTTCAGCAGTAGTGCAAATACTGCTGAAGACGATCCAACATGCCGCTTTTCCGTCAAATTCGCTGACGGTTATCGCTCTAATTTAGCGCTCCGTTTGAAGAGATCACTCGCGCTGTCTGCCTGTCTGTCTGTCACACTCGATTCACTCGGAAACGGCTGAATCGATTGTTACTAAAATTGGTAAAAACGTGTGATCTTTACATAAAGCAAGTGGCGCCATTTTGTGTTGGGTTTGAAGGAGGGTGTAAATTTTTTTCAGGAAATGTGGTCATGTTAGTTCGATTAGTTCTTTCCGAAACTCTTCTTACTTTTGATATTGAGTGAAATATAAGGAAGTGACGGCTTAAGATGTGACTCCCAGAAAGTGAAGCAGGTCTCGTTCTCAAAACCCATCCAACCGAAAAATCTGTAAAAATTCACAGCGATGCACCTATATAAAATCTAAGCGTCAAAATACATCCCGTTCTGATATCTGCTCAAATAAAGTTAATAACAGTACATTACCATATTTTAGAAATTTGCCTGAAAACCCCTCTCAAGCTCATTCTAGAAGTATAAAATTTAATATACGCAATAATATAGGACATAATTTGTAAAAGCTTGAACGCAATCTAACTATTCTTAACAAAGTAATTGAAAGTTAAATTTCTGTATTTCACGTAAATTTATTGCACTCTAAGGCGTGTATGACGTCATCATCAAGTATACGATTTTAATGGGAGCCCACATGATTTTCACTCCGGGGCCGGTTTTTCATCCTACGACTCTGTTTTTCTTTTCTGTTATTGAATGATGCTCGTATAAACTTAAAAATGGAAAAGTTCAATGAAACTCTCACCATTTTTCAATGAAAACCCAACATTGTGTTCTACCCGAGAATCTTAGTAATAATAGTATAATAGAGTCGCACCAATAGTTTTGGTTAAATATATTCAAACAACAAAATTGTCCATGCCTCAACTGCGTAGCTACCGAGCTCCAACCAGTCATAAAACAAACCATGTGTAACCTTTTTCTTTTCGAAAAATGTAATATCAGTTTATTGTGTGTCTACACAATTGCATAGCAACACTCCATACAAAACTACAGAAATATCTCATGCTCCACTAATCAAATTCCGGAATACAGTTTGACTCCCACAAATTCTGCAAACTAAAATATTCAGTGATGCCTGAAATTTTGTTGCAATCAACCTTTTCGCAATAATAATGCTTGCAGGAGTTTTCATCGTTAATTAAAGCATTAATTGGAGTGATTTGTAGTCAAAACACGGTTGCTAATTTCTATGTAAATTTCCTTATAATTAGCACGGGAAATACAGTCGAAAGTGAATGGGACGAGAAAGGCCGGGAGGAAGCCCATCGAGATTTAATTTGCTGCTACCGCTATTGACATAGAAATTAAGCTTTTGTTATCTTTTTGAGGGAACTGGGTTAGTTTACTAATTAGTTTCTATAATAGGCGCTGGGTATTGTAAGTGTCTATGTCTGATATTTGTTGGGGTTGAAGGGTATTGACTTGCGAAGAGGAGGATTTTGAACTCTACCAGTCATTGCTACAGAGGAGACAAAAAATCATGAATAATATCTCTTTTCCAATATAAATATGTATTTAACTACTCGTATTTACTGTCAGGATACCATCACGATCTCATTTAAGTCACGGGAATGAGAATCTGACTTGACTTCATACGTTCTTTCGTCTTCAGTAATATAAATCGATATTATGCAGTTCATCTGGTCTATATGTCTATAGGTTAGCTCAAATCCAACCTATTACAGCAACTAATGGTGTTTCGGCAGTAACTTGTAACTAGATTTCTTGATTTCCGCTGCACAGCGGAAAATTGACTTGTGAAGGAACGACTCAAAGAGAACGGAATTTCGATCCGGCAGCTTATGAATTTCGCAACTTTATTGCTAATGAGACATAAAGACTGGTCCTCCATCAAATTTGTACTTGTTTCTTTCGTGACCTAAATGTTCCTTCGGTATCCTACAATAAAAAATATCTACAAAATTATAAGTTAGGACTTGTTATATCAAACGACAAGACCCCAGAAACTACCGCAATAGAAATATTTTCGTCAATTTCTCATCATCATTTTAGATTGTATTTTACTTGTTGAAGTCATAAGCTTCGTCGATGGAATGACCGATTTTACATATACATGCTCTGAGTCGTGTACGAATTGATGAATGAGACGATATCCTCGTTGTCTTAAAGAGCTTCTTTTGCCATTCATCTTAAAGTTGAAGAAGTCACTAATAGTCTCATCTCAATTACATCGGCAACATTTGTTGTCTTTATTACCGATTCATTTTTTTTTGGTCCAATACTCCAATAATCAAAAAATCCATTGCCAAATGTCTTATACCAACATTCTGACGCAATATATATATTGATCAAAGTATATAGCTGTCACTAAAAATAAGCCTACTCCAGCAGGACAAATAAATCAGTTCCTTGAAACTTTAGTTACAAACCTATCTTTTTTGGGTAAAGTGGGTGAATGCATTTACGTACGAAGCGTTGGTCTCCCGCAATCGTCTAAGTACCAACTAAATATCTCGCCCTCAACATCAGAGAACTACCCTGGAACCGCTTGCTGCCTTCAAATCAGGGAATTTCTTTCACTAACCCCTTTAGGAAGGATTGTGAGAATCGTCTCCACCACTTCTACGTTCCTGTTGTACACGGGAATTTTTCGGCCGTTCATCCGCCTATCCAATCAGACGCGATTCGTCAGACATCTCGAAATGCAGTAAACAATTATATGAAGCGTTCCAAAACTCGAGGGCAAATGTTGGTAAATTGATATGCGCACAGAGTCTTGAACTCCCGGTACGCTGTCAGACTACCAACCGCAAGCATGTTATCTGGAGAGAGATCCCCTGTGTTTAAGTAGAGCTGTTGACGAAACCCATCCTACCTTCTGCAAGGAAAAAAAGTGTGATGGGCGAAGTCCACAACTCTATTGGAAAACACACAATCAGAAGATCCTGCTTTTCCAATCTTGTGCAGGTAAAACTGATCATCTCCATGCCCACTTAGGAACTGGGTAAGAAAACAGTCAATCTTACTATGCTTCCGATTCAGCCACACACCTGAGTTGCCAAAGAGCCGCACAGTCCATCTGCCTCTAGTTTCATTTTGCCAAAAAAGTTGCCACTAATCTAGTGTACGAAGCCGTTCTGCACCACCTCCCTTACGCTTGTATATGATTTTACGTTCGTTAACAAAACGTGCAACGGGGATCACTTCCGCTTTCATCATCACAGCCAGTTCAGAGACAGTGCGGGGCGCAGACGCCACCCGCAAAGTTCCCCGTCTCTGTACTTGGGCGAGACGCTTACGATACACCACCACCAGCCGATACCTGTGCGCCGCTGAGCAGAACAGACTGCGTTGAACTGATCAGGAGACCTCCAATATTTGCCATTAGTCTACTTAAGGCCGAAACTCCAGCTATAGCCCTATCCGCTGCTGGTTTAATTTACTCGAAAAAGCTCACCTTTGAGTCAAGAATTCAGCCCAAGGCATTTTACCGTTGGTATGACTACTTTGGTTTTTTTCCATAAACGTTCCAGGGGTATAGCCCTAGGATGGATTACTGCGCTATCTCCGACGTGATCTCCATCCTCCTCTGACCCACTAGCATCTCATAGAACAGGGAGCGGTTCCTCAGATAATCTGTCAATATCCATAAGAGATAGCGGGTAGAAAATATTGTCCAATGTGCCTAAAATATCTTTCCATCTTACAAAATTAAAGGGATTTCTAACCTCAAACGTTACGAAGAACACCACCTGTCGAGTTCGGCGGCTGTATGCCTCCGTTTGATGAACGGAACCCACAACTTGGATAAAAGCGGATCGTTCTGCTCTAGAGCCGAACTGCCGTGGAGATGAGTCTTCGGCGGCACGTATCACTTCAGCGAGTCTATTTCTGATGAGCTTTTCCAGCACTCTACCGGAAATGTCAAGCCTACAAAGCGGTCGGTATGAAGACGGCAACTCAGGGTCGCCTTTCACTGTTCAGCGAAAGCCTCACCACCTGCCAACGAGAAGGGAAAATGCCCTCTTTCAGGCAAGAGTTCTTGTTTTGCATAGAGGTGACTGTCTCTTTCAACTCTTTTATAGAAAAAAGCTGGCCATCCTCGGCGCTCTCCGCACTACCATCATATCGGAGTGTCCAAGGAATAGTTCCCGTACAATGCGGTCCATTTACTTGACCTTAAATGATGAAGGTTTCCGCAGAGCCCCGATTTTTCGGATTAACAGTTTGTAACCAAATCCCCACGGGCTCGCATTTCCCTACACATGCCTCCTCCCGGTCCGTTGTGTGAAACAGGGGAGTTTCTAACACTCCTTCCGAAGCTCTGCAATTTCTGCGTCTACCAATCCATAGAAGACTTACCACGTCTCGGTGACCTCCTGGGCATGGAAGCTCCAGAAGCCGTCGTTATCAGATATAATTGAATTTCAAGTGATATTGACATTCAAAGTCTTGAATTTTCACAGAAGCGACAGCTTTGACCTATTATAACTTTGTTAGTAATAATCCGATTTTCACTAAATTTGGTAGGATCATGCCTTATGCTCTAGCCCACAAGGCTGCAAGGGTTTTCCTGCCAAAAACTAAAAATTACAGTCATTTACTATTATTAACTTCATTTGAACAGGTATCGGTATGGAGGGGGCCTAGGCACCATACAATGGCAGCCTCTCGACTTTTTTTCAGATTTTTCGGTTAAGTACTTTCTGAGAATGGGTCCGTTAAAGAAATTATCACTTTCAACCCCTCGCACTCCTCACCTTTCTAACAAATGTCATAAGTAAGACAGATTTCGAAAAGTACTAATCGAGACCCTTAATTTTTTACCCTACATGACTATGACTGTATTTGATGAAAAAAAATGTACACCCTCCTTTTACATGTATAGGGACCCCCCCCCTTAAATTCGATGTAAAAGGATGTAACTCACTATGCGTGAGCGTTCGCAGTTGCCACCTTTCCACCAAATTTAGTGTCAATCGCTCTTGTCTCCGAGAAAAATGCGTGTGACGGACAGACAGACAAACAGTAAACCGATTTTAACCTTAAAAAGTAGTTACCAAAGGACTGCGGACGTAAGGTACTCATTTAATATCGATTTATGAGGACTTTGTGGACTCGACGATAAGGACTGTAACACAGTGAAATCCAGAAAGGTGATCGCCCGATGACCTTTGGTACGTAATCTTGTAAAGAAGAATGAATTTTTCAAAGCTCCGGCGATCTCCCTGGGCCGATTTTTTGCCGTTTTTCAGATATTTTACGCTTGTTATGCGGTTGAAACTTCACATTCGCGGTTTTGTTGAATACTTGAGGCTAGAGAGGATTTAGCTTCCTCACAATGTTGTTGCGCAGTGCACATGCATAGACGATAAATTCTTCTTTCGAATCCTTGAAAGACTTTCTTCGATTGGGTTGAAAACAAATCAATCTCGTTTGTTAGTCTATTACAGCAGGGAACACATCACAATCAGGACTATCACACAAATGACCGCTTAATTTGCATAAAAGTCAGTATCATGATTATTTCCTAAAGGAAGTGGGTTCACATTACCCCCAATTTTAAGCTTTCGCACGTGTTTATAGCATTTACTCTCCAAAAAGCCTGATTGATATGCTTCATCCCATTCCTGCGAAATGAAGAGCCCAATAATGCCAACTGATCCTCTTCAGATATGCATAAATAAAAGATATTAGTGCTACAAGTGAAAAATAAATATAAATTCCTAGAAAAATTAAGGTTTTATGTAGATATCATCTGCCGTAGAGTTTTTTCCTTCACGTAAAGTCAATGAAAAATTGTAATGCCACATTCAACGTCATTTTCAAGCCCAGTAGCCATTCTGTGGGAACCTGTTTCAATATTTCACAGTTTCTCCTCTTTTTGCTTCTGAGCAAATCTTATTTTTCAATTTGCATAATTTGCCAGTCTGTTGGTTTGTTCCAACCAGCAGAAGTGGCCGTCCATCAGCAGCGCCCGACGGGGAAGACAGTACCGAGCATCCAGAGGTTCTTTGCCCATCCAATTCCATGATTTAATTAAGCAGATTCGTGCGATACAAAGTAAACCAGCAAAAGAAGATAACCCACGACCAGCGAAACAAGGCTTGAAGTGGGTTCCTTTTGCATTCGACCGAAAGACCGACGTCTACAGACACTGACATTGCTCCAAAGAGGTCTTAGCCATCTTCATCTTGGCCGATTTTTCTCATTACATTCCTCCATTGCAACCAATTATTTAGCCAAAGACACTATCAAGCGCGTTACACAATGGAATGGCGGATGAATGAATGGAGGATTGTACGGACTGAATGCACTGAAAGGAAAAGTTTCATTTTCATTTTTACTGGAGCACTCACTCCACGCTGGGGATATGTGGCGCGGAGCATGAAAATGGCTATAATTTATCAGCACGTTTGGCATTGGTATCATGGAGCATTTATGGCCATTTTAGCTAAGCAGCGTCTTACAGGCAGCTGCCACTTTGCCCTGTTGCTACTTACAATTGGCAATTTTAAAGTGTTACGTCTTAAGTTTGCGATGATAATGTTAGATACATAAATTCACGTTTTGTAATTTGCTGAGCAACCAACGGATGAAGATGGTAATCGCCGACTAATGGTTTATTGAGAGTTTCCATTCGGTGAGATTTAATAAAAGATGCGAAGTGACTATGGCTTCAGGGAGAGAAATGATGGAGGATTTGTATTGTAAATTGACCGAATAAAAAGCCAATAAACAATGTAATGAAGGTTTCATAGGAAATTCAATATGAAGTCTTATGCAAGATAGTTTTGTAAGATATTTGCGAGCATGATGCTGCCAAATGGCAATGTTCTTCGTGTATCTTCAGGAAGATTGAACCATGGTCTTTGTACCATTCGCAATGGATAGTTTCTTTTATAAATGGTGAAAGATTCGATTGTATCAGCTAGACATCAACCTCCAGATCGGTCCTTAATACATGTTAGCAGCTCCTTTGTGAGCAAAAGATAGAAATGAATAGTTTTCCATAGAATCCAATTCACGATAGCATATCCATGACGTGTTAATGGCAGCTTAATTACAGTTATATCGGGAAATCCAAAACTGAAAGAGTTTGAAAGGTTCTTAGTGGAACATTTGCGTATTCAATGTTGACATTCAAGGGAATGGAAAATGGGTGAATGGGCAGGATTTTAAAACAACAGAACATCCTAACAATGAGATACTGTCAAAATACCTTCCAACTTCCATCATCGCATGTACCATAAATGTATGGAATGGACAAAGCGTATCTGGCATAATCTAAATGCCAATATCTGCACAAGTAAAGTAGTTCCAAGGCAATTTTAAGCTATCAAAGTTTGATATCTGCCTCAATACGGGTGCATTCAACATTATAAAAAATAAGATAGGACGATGAAAACTTCAACTTAATTTCGCTGAAGTAAATGGCCTTATTTTCGAATATTTACGAAGATTGCCTTTCCTCATTAAATCCCAAATACACCTTTTTGAATACCTCCTTTCCAATGAATATCACATATTCTGGCTTTTCCTAGGCATATGCACACATTATGGCAAGAATAACTCTGGCATGATGTAAACACATGACTCCAAAATGATAACAAGTACCTATTGCTTTCTGCCTGTTTTGGCCTTTTGGTCGTTAATCTTGGCAAGTGAATTCTCATTAGCGCGAATTAAGTGACCATACCATCGAAAATGCCTCTCTCGTAGTTTTCCCACGATCGGTGCAACCTCATATCGACCGCGGATATCCTCATTTCGGATGTGATCAAACACGCAAAGAGTCCAACGCAACATCTTCGTCTCGATGACCGCAAAACGCCGTTTATTATCTTTTATAGTCGGCCAACACTCAAAACCATAGAGAGCGACAGGACGGACGACATTGCGGTAAATTTTAGATTTGAGATGTTCCTTGATACGTCGATCACAAAGGGCACCAGTTGTGGAACGCCACTTCGTCCAGGTTGTGATAATGCGTGAAGCGATTTCATAACACAGTTCTCCGTTGGCTACCATTAACCCAAGGTATTTAAATCGCTCAGTTCTGGGCAGGGCGCTGCCGCTGACAGTGATTGTGCCTGTTTCATGGGGATCGGTGGCCGAAAATTCAGTTTTATTTAGATTCAATGTAAGGCCGTGTTGCATGGGGCGATCATTCCATTTTTGGACAAGTTGCTCGAGATTATTTTTGCAATTAAATGCTAGGAAAACATCATCTGCATAAAGCAGTGTATAGTGCGCTGGATGTTGCATGTCCCTTGTGACGGTGTCCATAACAAAAACAAAGAGGAGGTTTTGATACACACCCGCCATACTTCGAACTTTACTTTTCGGATCGTAGTAGACCAATTGAACCCAGCGCACAAGCTCTTCTGGCACAAAGTGTTGTCGTAAAGCATACCAGATGAGTTCGTGTGGCACACGGTCAAACGCTTCAGCTTCATCTTCAAAAACTGACCACCACCAATACGGACCGTATAATGACGAATTCCCGGCAGTAGTTACTTCTTTTGTAACCTTTTTCTTAGTTTGGGTCTGATGGCCTTGTTAATATGTGCCCAGACCGATTTCTTGTATCATCCTTCAGTATCTGAAATGATCTTGTGTTTGTTGGTTTATTTGCCCTTAATACCTAAATCCGTTCGCAATTTGAGATCATATATCTCTGTAATGTTCCAGAAATACTCCTTTGAATAGTTAGTTAAAAAAACAAACCTATTTTGGAATGGAGGACAAACGAGAGTCAATATGCTTCTTTACTAAGAACTTGAAAGGGAATAACAGCCGCTTTAGTAACAGATTAGCCTCGGTTAAACTCAGGCATCGAGGAAAGGTGGAAATATCATCCTGGGCTGATATGATCTGGCCAGGATTTTAGAGAAAAAAAACCAAGTCCAATGTGGTTATTATCCGGAAAATTTGAGCCCAGCTCCCTTTAATTCAGTAAAATCTCTAGTCCGACCCCAAAAACTCCGCGACCAGACGCCCCTATTACTTCCTTTCAGATTTTTAAACAGATGCATTTGGAAGACTCGACCCCGCTTCTGGACGAGACAAATGCTGAAGAAGGGGAAGATGGCTTTGGGAAATTAATCCTTCGCTTCAACAGGAGGAAATATAAATCTGATTGAGGGTTGCTATTCATTTGACTCCTCTTCTTCTACTGTTTATTCGAAAATATTTAAGAGATCAACAAGGTTTCTTTCTATTATCAATCTATCGCTACTAAGTTACTTTCCAAAGTTTTGTGACACAAGGCGTAAGGTATTTACTTCACAGCGTTGAATTCAAGCCATTGGTATTTTGCCGATGCGAAAATCATCAACGGCAATTTCTGATCTCGTCGATATCCACTTTCTTTCGTCTGCCCTCTGTGATTAATCAAAAAGTAAGAAGATGCACCAACTGAACATTCAAGTTGCCTATTATAAGCACCCAGAACAAAGTTGCCCTACAAACCGGAAAAGCGGCAAATTTTCACCTTTCAGCTCCGCCATAACCTAGACTTGCTACCTAGGTAGAGTCAAAGACACCAAAAGGACGGGAAATGAAAGAATAAACGGCGACCACGCTTGGAAAGGCCCACTAGGTAATCCAGATTCCGCGATTGAAAAAGGGAAAATCTGTACAACTCCCAAAACCATGGCCGCTATAAGGGGGAAGGAGTAGTTGCCGGCTCTGAATCTTAGAGCCAGCCGTTGACTTTACGATGGGTAATAACTTTTTTACACTGCAGTTAGAAGTTCCTTCATGCGGACAAAGAACGTTTCCGTTTGTGTCCGTTGTTTGACACAAGGACCTAGGCAATCGGAAAGGAATTGCATGAAGGTCTCACCTTCCTAATTGCAATTTCGGTAGTGCGTATTATAGGGTATGTCAAGTTCTGTATTGGCCAAGGCCCTATGCAGATCGTTGTGCTCCCGTGAGCATTTGGGGTTGTCTAACTTATAAACTCTCGTATCCAACTTTCGTCGTTGAAAGAACGGCACGGTTAACGTTCGCAATTTTTTTCAGGTTTTGGGAAAACTCTGCTCTTGTGGTTAACCACAGCAAACCAGAATGCTCATTTTGAATATCTCCTTGGATTACAAGTCATTAGATTGGCGCCCCTTATGTTAGTACCCGATAGAAACATGGCGGTTTTCTCGTATAACTGTCTACTAGAAGATAGAACAACCTTTACTTGGGGCTTGGCCTAGTTGCTGTGAATCTTTCGACATGACGAAGTAGGCATGCACTACACAACTTGTGCACAGCGGCGGTAAGAGTTGACGGGTATTTCCTCAATTCGCCAGGGGCCATGAACCTTAAATATCGTTTGAGAAACTTTAGCAGGCGGAAGGCTGAGAACAAACCCTCATATGGAAAGCCAATCGCAACCGTTGCAAACATCTAAGAACATACCGAAAAGAATATTCACAATACGAGGGTAGGGATGCTGTTAACACCGTATTAGCACTGATGAAACTGCGTCAGCACAGAAGAAGCAAGCCATGAATAGGAACAGTATAGTAATTTACAAGGAGCATAAAAAAGTTCGTCTCTCTCAAACTGTCTTTTCTATTTTTGCTAGTTAATCAAGCCATGATCATATACATCTGCTAATGCTATCTGGATATATCCTAGGGAAAATGGCTATTGTCTATTTGTCGATTACTTCTTACCTGTTCAATACAATTGTGTGTGTTTGAGGTGGAGGAGAGGCAAAGCCAACAAGTGGTTCAGTGTGCTCGATTCCCCCTTCAATACAATGAATCTGACAGATATTAGGTTACATTTTTTCCTTGAGGTCCGATCCAAATGGGGGTAAATTCTCTTCTCTTTTTTGGTTCACGAACCTATCCTTTTGGACAAAACACCCGAGTTTTGAAAAACGATGACTGACGTTTTCACCCAGTGCAGAAACAACTCATCAGATGCTACCTCAGATCTAGCTTGGGAGTAACGTGACCGAAATACTACTTGCTCTCTTGGATGAAACTGTCAGTCCTATTTTTCTAAATTCAGAGCTTTTTCCAAAACGAGCAGTCTATGAACCAAAAAAGTAGATAAAAGTTTCTCCCCAATAGGTCCGGTCTGTTATCAAGACCCCTTCAATCCTTAAACAAAAAATCAATTATGTTTCGTTTGGCCTAAGTCTATACCAGACAGTTTTCATCCTCAAAATAATCCACCTCCGTGGGGAGGGTAGCAAACAACACCTGGTAAGCACTTTCTTGCATGCTGTTCTCAGAGAAGAGGTGGGGCTGCATCGTCGTCTCTCCACTGGATGAAACCATCAGTTGTATGTAGATTGTATTGTTTGGCTCAATTTATAGATTGAAGAGTTAACTCTTTATGGTATCTTTAATTTATCATTGAAACGGACTTTTATTAATTTTGCTTCAAATAGTAACGACTTTTTTTCTTTTCTTTACAGGTAAGTTTAAGGAATATTTTTGTAAGTAAAAATATAATAGTAGTAGAATACAATCCTATTAATATAATTCAACCATATTAGATGAGACTATATTGAGGTGTTCGTAAATAGCAGCTTAGAATTTTATATCAAAAGCTTCAGGATACTCATCTGAATCTTGTTTAACAATCAGACAACAGAAGCAGCTAAAACAGCCTAATACATATTTTCTATTGACTTACTTTCCCCCTAAAATTTAAAGCAGAACAAATTTATCAGGGTATTATGGAAAAAGAGGAAACATAGTTTACAACGATTTTGGTCCAGAAAATCTTCAGTCACTATACACCGATCCATCTGCTCTAAAGCAATAAGGTGGGAAATTACTGGAAAGTTTAACCCTCCATTTATAGAAAGGTGGCAGGGCAAAACGTGGATTGGTACCCACGATGGAGCATAAAACCTGGGAAATGCCTGCTGAACCAACACCAACAGCTCTACTACCCAACCCTATCTCCACCTCCACGTGGTGACCGCTGGCAGCTCTTTTTTAACGAAAAGCTCTGCAGCGCTCTGCGCTTGCGAGGCAAATTTAGAAACATAAACCTCATTAACGTTCACGCCCCTACAGAGGAGACTGCAGAGTCGAAAAAGGATACCTTCTACGAGGCAGTAAAACCAACCCTCGAAGTCTATCCCAGATCTGCTATCAAATCGTACTTGGAGATTTTAACAGCCAAGTAGGGACGGATCTTGTATTGAGGCGATACGTCGGCTTCCATAGTTTACATAGGGATACCAATGATAATGGAAATGGATGCCGCAATAATCGCAGTCAACAGAGGTCCTGGAGATGAAGCATCAACAAATGGTCTCCACAACCACCTAAAGAACGCTATCATTGATACGGCCACAAACATACTTGGCCCCAGCCGCAAAAGGAGTCGGAACGGCTGGTTTGACGATGAATGTAAGCTAGCAACGGAAAGGTAGAATGCCGCAAACCGAGTAATGTTACATTCTCAAAGAACGCGGGCACGCGCAGAGACTTCACGAACTCCGTCGAGCGGAGAAGCGACTTCACAGACGGAAAAAGGAAGCCTGGGAGAACCAACAATTCTGTGCACCAGGCCCGGAAGTTTTACCAACAAGTCAGTAGGATGAAGTCTTATACACCTCGATGCTCACCTTTCCGAGACAAAGAGGGGAATCTGATTTCCGACAGAGTGGGCATATTGGAGCAATGGGTTGAGTACTTGATAAGCTACTGAACAACCAGAACATCGGCGAGTTGAAGGTCCCGCCAACTAAAGACGACGGACAAATACTGCCACCACCAAGTATAGGAGAAACAGTCCGTGGAATTCATCGGCTTAAAAATCATAAGTCGCCAGGATCCGATGGATTTACAGCCGAATTAGTTAAATATGGAGACGGCCAATTACACCAAGTGGTTCATCAACTTGTTTTGAAGGTATGGGAGAGCGGATCAATGCCTGACGACTCGCAACGGGGCATTATCTGTCTCATACATAAAAAGAGAGATATCACACAGTGCAGCAGTTATAGAGGTATCACGTTATTGAGTATCATCCATAAGATATTCTCCGTTATCTTGCTAGGCCGGATGGCCCCATATGCTCAGAACATCATTGACCCATATCAAAGGGGCTTCACTCCAGGCAAATCAGCAACAGATCAGATTTTCTCTGTGCGGCAAGCGATGGAAAACTGTTATAATATGGACATCAGTTCGTCGACTTTAAAGCCGCCTATGATAGCATAGCCAGGGTAAAACTGTACACGACATGAGAGAATTCGGTATCCCGACGACATTAATAAGACTGACTAGGCTGACCCTGACCAATGTGCGAGGCCAGGTAAAAGCAGCAGGATCACTCTCAAGACCATTCGACATCAACAACGGTCTACGACAAGGGGAAACCCTATCATGCGTCCTTTTTAACCTGGCCCTCGAGAAAGTGATCCGTGATGCTGAGATAAATGCAAGAGGTACGATCCGATAAATGCAAGAGATCCGATCCGATCCGACCACAAACCAACCAACCAACAGCATCAAACCGCACTGGTCAAACGGAAAGAATAAAGATAGGAGACTACAACTTTGAGACCGTTGATAATTTCTCCTATCTAGGGTCGAAAATTACAATCGATAACAGTTACGTTGATGAAATTCGCGCACGGTTGTTGGCAGCCAACAGAGCCTATTTTAGCTTACAAAAACTGTTTCGTTCGAAACGTCTCACAATAGGGTCAAAGCTCTTTCTGTACAAAACAATGATCTTGCCAGTCCTCATGTATTCCTCGGAGACTTGGGTTCTTAGCAAGAAAAATTGCGAACTCTTGGCCGCGTTCAAGAGAAAAATCCTCCCAAGAATTTTTAGTCCCCTACATGAGGATGGACGATTCCGTACTCTGCATAACGACGGAATCTATGAGCGATACCATGACCGTCCGGCTCAATCGATTACGATGGGCGGGTCACTTAATCCGTATGGATTAGGATGATCCCAACCGGAAAGTCAGTGCGGCCCGGCAAGTCTATAAGGGAAATATCTCCATGTAGAAAAAGAAGACGAGGTAGACCCTGCCTGAGATGGAGCGATGGCGTAGGTCAGGACGCCAGACAGCTTTTAGGGATATCAAATTGGTGGACCTCGGGCAAAACCGAAATGCCTGGAGTTCCTTATTAAGACAGGCCTAGACCGGATACCGGTTGTTGCGCCGTTGATGATGATGATGAAAGGCTCCAAATTATCACATCGCTGCTCTTAGGTAACATTACGTGGCTCATTAGCTGACTGAAGCAATTATTGTATTTCATTCAAAGTTCCTAAACAAAAGACGACCCCTTGCTTCAAGAAGCTTTTATTGAAATTGTTAACTGCAATAAATTTACCTCCTTTAATACTTTATTAATTTTTAAACTTTGTAGTGAATTTTAAAGAGATCCTTCAATAATGACAGGAAATGCTTTAGTCTAATTTGTCACTTTCAAAAATCAGTCCCACGTTGGGCGCTGTATATAGAGAAACATGATTTTAAAAAATGGTTGATTTTTGTTTTGAAAATAGGCAGTAGTCAATATCAACTGCGTGAATACATTCTTTTGAGAACATGCTCCTAATCATAGCTTTAATTATTTATGCAAGAGTCTAGGATGAATCAGATCATGAACTTCTCACGTGTATGCGTTCCTATAGTGATCTCACCCCACCTTCACTGATAAAAGCAGAGGGTCAGACTCTAGTCACGCCATTAAGTAACATCTCCCAAAGTATTCATAATTTTTGGGGATGATTCATCCACAGCAACGTCAGTTATGGTTCATTTAAAATTCGAAAACATAATTCGACACCACAATTTGTCAATCAATTCTGTAATTAATTGTCTGCTGTGCGTAAAATTATTCAGGAAATTACAATAACAAATTTGTAGCGTAAAATTTGAACAACATTGCTTTGATCACCTGCCCGACGGGCCGGTCTTGGAATACAAATGCACGTAGCCGTATTTATTGCGGAAAAAAGATGCTTAGACTTAATAATGCATTAATCATTTCGGAACCGGTTTGCGAAACTTCACTCCCAATACCGGTATTGAAAAAAGAGCATGTACGAGTAAATATAATTAATTATCCATATTCCAAGTCTGTGGTTAGAAGCAGCAATCTGAGCCGCACCGTGCGATATACTGTGCTGGAGCAACAGAGTGACACAACACTGTGTATCTGCACTTGTTTATCGATGAAAAAAACATTAAAAAGATGATCTTGTGTACGCTTTTGTATCTTTGTACACGTATGACTCGGAATATGTTGCAAAGACTCCAAATGAAGTGTGCCTGCTTCAAAAAACAATCATTGTCATCTGCACAACCGTGAGTAACATCACCGCAACAATGGCGATTAGACTAGACTCAGAAGCGAGTTGATGAGCCACTTAATCATCCTCAACACGACCCAGCAAACTTGATTTTTTCGTGAAGCGAAACATTTTTAAGATAATTTATTATTTGTATGTATTTCTGTTGTTGTTCAACTTCTGTATGACTTTTCAAACAAAATGTATTTTCGGTGTATACACAAACACTCGAAAATATTTGACTATTTGGTTTGTTGTGTAAATTTGGTTTGTTGCTGACAAAGTTGATGGCCGGTCTTTCTTGTTGCATATGAAATATGTCACGTATACGTTATAAAACAGCAAAGAAGTAATACAGCGCTACCAAGAAAACTGAACACTTGATTAGAAATAATCACGTAGATCAATCACCATTCCAGTGCAATTCTATGCTTCTAACTTCTTCGGAAAAGGACATTTATATAGCCAAGAATATCATTTATTTCGAATGTTGTTGATGCGAGCGAATGGATAACATGACGCCGCACTCGACTTCTCGGCTACTGCCAAGGCGCAGGAGGATGACGCAGTGCTTCAGAGCCTCAAATTATACCCCAAATACAAATTTCGGGAGTTGCCCATCTACGGCTCGAACCTCTTTCTCTGCTGCGAAGACTCGGAAAAGGGATCCCGGCCATACATTCCGGCCACCTTTCGCAAGGAAGTGTTCCACGCGGTTCACGACTTAGCGCACCCAGGCATCAAGACAACAAATTGGCTAGTCACCGAGAAATACTTCTGGCCCTCCATGAACAAGGATGTCAACTCCTGGACCAGAGAGTACATCGCATGCCAGAAGCGTAAAGTCACCAGGCATGTAAGGAAAGAAGTGGACTCATTCCCCCGCACTATCAAGCGGTTCCACACCATACACCTCGACATAGTAGGACCTTTGCGAGAGTCGCACGGTTACAAACATTGCCTTACAATCATCGACAGGTTTACGCGGTAGCCTGAGGCAATACCTCTGAAGGACATTACGGCGCAATCTTGTGCCGAAGCCCTCTGTCAAGAGTAGATCCCTCGCTTTGGCGTCCCTGCAGTGGTCATCACTGACCAGCGAATGAAATTTGAGTCCACCCTTTTCTCAGAGTTAGGCAAACTCCTGGGTTTCAAACGCCAGCGGACTACGACATACCACCCGCAATCTAATGGGATGCTAGAACGTTGGCACCGGACGCTGAAAGCCACTATTATGCCACGCGACCATCCGTCCTGGACTCAAGTCTTGCCTCTCGTCCTACTCGGCCTACGAACAACCCATCGAAAGGAATTTGCTGCCAGCCCCCCGGGAGCTATGATAGTATACGGGCTCCCAAGTGATCTGGTCTTCGAAAAGAGATCGGGTCTTACAAAGTCGGGATTGCTGCGTCTGCTGAGAGACAATCTTCGACGCATGAAAGCCACATCTCCCATCCGACACTCGTCAGCACCTGTCTGTGCTCCCAAGAAACTGGACACGTGCACGCACGTCCTGGTCAGGGCGGATGCCGTCCGAAAGCCTCTGCAGCCTCCATATGAAGGCCCGTACCGTGTTCTCTTCCAGCTGGAGATCAGAGTACACAAAAGGGCGATCTCCCTATCCAGGCTGAAGCCCGTGTGCGCCCCAAAACAACGTCGCGTTCGCTTCGCGATATGATGGAGAACGCACGAACGAGAAGTTTCATCTGGGGGCGGAGTGATGTGGCGCAGCAAGATTAACAACATTCGAAATAAATTTCCATTCCATAAATTTGATACGAGCGGATGGATGACGCCGCCACCGCTCTCCGCGGCTTTTCTAGAACTCGCCAGGAGAATGGAGAGCCAGCTGTGAGGGAGTCTCGTTGTTTGGAAACAGAGGGACCGCATCTCTCTTCTGCTCCAACCGCCGGCGTGATCACACGCACTGTCGCGTAGTAAAGTTTATATGAAGTGAATTTGCGGATGAGTCTCCTCTGCTTTATGAATCAATAATTTTCAATTTTTTTTACTTTTCTAATGTTGAACAATTTTTTAAGTAATAACGAATAAACAAACTGTATTTTGCTCTTCTTGATAATTTTTGTTATCTTTATAAATAAATATATGAAAAGAAAATGCACACTGAGAAGACCACTGAAACCAGCTTTTCAAAAGGAAAACCTTCAAGCAATTCTGAGCATATTAAATTCGGCGTTTCTTACTTTTTAAAGGAATTTCACACATTTTGTTTCCATGCAAAGAAAAATAAGAATCGCTGACCCATAAATATTGTACCGGTCCAGGGAAACTCTGTGGAACTCGAAGTCCCAATTTACTTATTTATGCCGTTATCCGCCTATAGCAAAGGCAGAGAATTTACTCAGAAAAGAGTATTTACTCTAAACAGTGATCTCTTCTGCTACCCTATTACGAATAAGAGAGGGCCATATTCTGTTCATTCGTCTTCATCGATGACATCGACTATGAGAGGTTGGACAAAAGAAATCTTCGAGTAATCCCTTCTGTGGCTGTCACTTCCAGTGAAAACGATGATCAAAGGGGATCAAGCGTCTGGATAAATAGCTTATTTTCGAGGCTCTATGGGTCTTATTTATATTAACAATTACTTCATTCCAACAGAGTTTTTTTGTATCAATTACAAGTACAGATATCCCTTCATATCTCCATATTCGTGTGACTCAAAAAAGGAAAAATTTATCGAAATCGATGGGATTCTTACGTAGACCAACAACCATTAAACAACCTGGGTGATCGGAAGAAACTTTAGATCCAGGGGGACTTTGAAATTAGAAGAGGATGTACTTCTCTATTTGCAAAATCAACCTAATTTTATTAAAGTCTCTCTATCAAGTTCCCTGAGAAAACTTCGGGCCTGGAACAAACTCCCACTTTCCTTCCTCACTCACGACGAACTTGCCAGCCACTTCACGTGTTTAAAATTATTTCAAAGCCATAAGCGCTTGGTGGCAGCTCCTTTGCCTGTGTTTGAATCTTATGAACAACTTAGACAAACCTGCCTAGATTGACCTTCCCAATGTTTCAGATATATTCCACATGTTAAAACACTGGGAGTGGTTTCTACTTCCCCCGGAAAGCAGTCACTGGATATTCTGTTAAAATTTTTTGCTGATAAATAATTATAACTTATCTTCTTCGCTACCATTTTCTCATACTAGCGAAGAAGAAACAAAAACCATATAATTATTTCACCGAATTTAATCGTGAGAAACACCGCAAGAATACATTTAGGTATGCAACTGCAACTCCGATGTGAAGATCAGACTATAAGCAGCTTTTTCGTAAGCAGATCGTGGAAATGTTGGGGCTTTCGCTAGAGTCTTCGGGACTCATTTTCCCGAATATCTTCTAAAAAGAACCTACATCTTTCATCTTCCAGGAAACAAAGCTTACTCTACAAGGGAGATAAACAAATTTCGCCCAGCAGTTATCTAATATTGGTGGCGTTATAAGAAGAGAATTGAGGACCGCGGTAAAAATTATGTGCCCCCTCTGAAATTAAACAATCAATCCAACTTAGTTAACCCCGCTTCGACTGCCCTGTTGATTGCTTTGTTTCCAAGCAACTATTTCGATTTTTAGCTCTTGTTTTTCGGTCCCATCCCCTGCTTAGATTCCTCTCACGTGGTCCGTAGGTTCCACTTCATAGCTTGCGAGGACCAACTCTCCATGGACTTTCACGGTTCGCCTGAGAGGGCGCAAAGCTCAAAGTTATCCTCTACGCCTAGATTCCCAGGAGACCAGTCGCTCGCATCTGGTTGCTGAAGATCCGCATGCATAAGGACAAACTCGTTCAATCCCAGCGCTTTCAATACCCAAGGATTTCAATGGATGACTGGGTAGTTACCAAGGAGGAGGAACCCCAGACCAACAGCCAACCTTTCCCGCTCCGTACAAACGGACAGTGTCCGGAGGAACTGGAAAAGGCAGACTGTAAAGTGCGGTTTGGGGTCAGGACCGCGCAGATGAAAGTGTTCCGCTCTACAAAACCGGACGATGACCTAGATCCAACTGACCCCGCCAACGAGCTGTCGGAGGAGATGAGGGTCGACGGTCCGACGGGGGCTGACGAACCACCCACGCAAGTAGATCTTGGTGAAACTAGCACATCTAAATCTGCAGCACTCGAAGTGATCCTCGACTAATCTGCTTGTCTTGCTCCTAGAGGATGACGTCGACATCGCACTAATACAGGAGCCATGAATCGGAGGCGACCGAATCATCAAAGGGGTTTAAAGCAAATATTATAATTTATTCCACATCACAGGAGACGCTAATCAGGGCAGACCTAGAGCATGTATCCTCGCGAGGAAGAGTCTGCACGTTTTTCTGTATCCGGACCTGAGTTCCAGCGACCTATTCGTGGAGGTCAAAGCAAATACACAGGTTGAACAAATTTTGCATTTTCAAAGCGATGATCAAACCTGGCTAAGAATATGTAGAATGTCAAATATTATAAACAAACATACACGACAACCCAGTATCCTTGTCATTCTAATTTTCTCCAATTTCAATGCTCCTTAGTATCAGTGTGAGGATCAAAACCTGATGTCTGATGCGTCCATAGGATGAACACTCACATACAGAATGTTCCGTGGATTCCGCTTCCTCATTACAGGATGGACACGTATCATTTTGGATCATTTCTATTCTGAACATATGCTCAGCTAGTGAATTATGGCCAGTCAGAATGCCCCCAATACTTCTGCAAGTCTTCTTGCTTTTCGACATGATACACTTCGCAGTATATTTGTTTGGTTCTGACAGGAAAAGTTTGGTTTATTTAGCAGTATTAAGGCTCAACTACCTGTCACTATGGGAAGTTTATTCCCAGTTTTTGGTAGCAGCATTAGCCAATGCTACTGATACGCCAATTGCTGGTTCAAGTCCAGGCATGGGGGAAATTGAACTCTCTTTCGCTAAAGCATCCGAGTTTTCATTTCCCTCGACAACACAATGACCCGGAGTAGTTTCACCGTATTGAATATGGAAACAGAGTTCAATCGATTTCTGCATTCCTGAGCAATTTTTGAAGTGATCAAAGGACGGTTCAACGCCCTCGATGCAGCTTGACTATCGTTACAAATTGCGATGTCCCTGCCCTTCAACCGCTCGTCAATCATCCAGGTTTCCGCCCTTAAGATCGCATACACTTCAGCCTGAAATACAGTTGTATATTGTCCCACATCTCCCAGATACGAAAGATTCCTGCTCCAGAACCTTGTTCTGTTTTTGAACCATCGTCCGGTTGGTTCGTCCCAGTTTTCTCTTCGTTTCAAGATAATTTCATATCTTCTACTAAACAAATGTATGGGGATCCAAGAATCAGAAGGCATGGTGAAAGCTAGATTCAGTTCTCCCAATAACTCTTCCAATGCTCTGTGCTCACATATCCATTGTTTCTCTATTCATCTCATCGAATTAGTCTATGAGCTGGATTTTGAATAACCAAATCCAAGGGCAGCAGATTGAGTAATGCATTCAGAGCTGCGCTGGATGTCATGGTGCACACAGCCACACAGTTCTATGCAATGTGACTATCCACATTACTACCTGAGGCCTAAGTACCCATGTCGAGGCAAAGGTCCGCCTACAAAGCCCAGAAGCTGGGAGGGCTCGTTTCATCTTTACCTCTACATGTCTAAAACAACTTCCAAACATTTCACTTCTTCGGAGAGTTGAAGGGTTATACACCTCATCTCTAGAATGCAAAGACCATTCAGTCTACTCCTTCTTGTAAATAATAACATCGTGGTTTTGTTTGGATTTACTGGAGTTCCGTACCTGAGGCACCAACTGTCAATCACATCTCCTTCAGCCCAGCCATCACTAGTCCTTGAGTGCAGCCTTTCGTTGTCAGGTAGCGAACAACACTCACTTCAGCACACAGCAATCTATGCATGAGCGTAGCGTAGATCCACTTCATTAAAGTTTCGTCAACATAATGCTGACCACTGATGAAGGTAGCAAGTTGCTACTGAAATGTACATTTGGGACAATAAATTACTCATGAACTTAAAAGGAATAATTTTGGTTTTTCTAAAAAAAACAGTCAGTGCAAATAACCCGGTTCTACTTAATATTTCTTTGGAATTCCACTATGTGCTCTATACCTTCCTTTAGCATCGTTGGATAGATGTAAATTATAGCAGGTCTCGCCTTTTCTATGATAACAACCGCTCTGGCTGTGTCCCAATTACCCTTCGTGTTGAATGGTTTGCAAAAACCATCAATTCTCTCCTTCCCATTTCTGAGACCTGTTCTCCCGGGTGGTGTACTTCCAAGAGAGTCTGTATAGACTCAACTCTGGAGTTCGTCAAAGTGCTTCCGGTTTTATAAGAGAATCCAACTTGGCCGACTCATCCTTGTTAAGTACTCAGCACAGCCTGGAAGTCTCCCTTGAACTTTCCAGTTCCCCACAGCATAGAGTCTCGTTTTGAACGTTACGAGCCCCTTATGTTCACGCTGTGAGTTCCAGAAGTTTACCCAGTGTTCACTCTCATTGCTTTTGCAAGCACGATTTAGAAGTCATCTGGTTGATTTCCTAAGTGTTTGCAGTATGCTGAATGTGTGCCATTCAGAGTTTCGAATTGATCTTCTATCGCCAAAAGTGTTCTTGGTCATCTAGTTAGCTCCACTTTGTCGCCAAGAAGTTTATTGAACTTGGTCCAATCCGTTTTCCTAGGATTCCGTCTTTATGTTACAGACTGTTTGCCTGCGAAAGTCAAACTAAATTCTAAGCAACGGTGATTTGGGAAAGAGGCTTCATCTTGCACTCGCCAGTCTCTAATCAACTCTAGCAACTTTGAAGTGCAGATTCTTAGGTCAATTACTTCACTTCTTCTTGGCCCCACGAACGCAGAGGCGCTCTCTACATTCGCGGTCATTAGACCAGTTGGAGTGATAAAATCAAATAGCTTCTCTCCTCTAGGATTGGGAAGTAGCAATTCCCAACAAAGATGCTGATCGTTCGCATCACAACCTATTAAAAGTTCAAGGCCACTTGATTCTACATACACTACTAGATTCCTTAGTTCTTACGCAGAGGCAACTATGGCGTTTTTGCTCTTACCATTAACCTGGTATTGTAAGTTGACTGCAACAAGGTATTGGAAACAGAATTGTGTCAGCATAGTTGCCTCTAACAATTTTGACATCAGAACGCAGGCCCTCGGTCTCGAAGATCTTTCATCGAAGAAGATCCCAGTCCCCTTGACTGATCCAATACCACAGATTCTATTAAAACGAACATATGGCTCTTCAACCAGAAATACTATATATAGGAAGTAGGAATAAGTTGATCGCAACAAGGTACTAGGGACAAAATTGTCTCAGCATAGTTCCCTCTAACAATTTTGACATCAGAACGGAGGCCCTCGGTCTCGAGGATTTCTCATCGAAAAAGATCCTAGTCCCCTTGACGATCCAATATTAAAAATTTTGTTAAAACGAACCCATGGCTCTTAAACCAGAAATATATATGGACAGTGCTGCAACTTTGCCAGCCTTGCTGCCAGTAGATAGGGAGAGGCTTTGGCATGCTGCGACGTTAATTTGACTAACTCTTATGTCTGTAGATATTAGGTTGTTGCACATGAAATGGCCGATTTGATACTAAAATTTCAAACGACTGTAAAGCTAACAAAATTTAATTAAATAATCAAAATAGGTGCCAGTCGATTCAAAATACTTCTCCCAGCGAGATATAAGAGCATGTATGTCAGTTTCGTAGAAGTCCCATTTTCAGGGGTTTATAAACTCGTTTTGTTGACCTCTTCTTTCCGCAATTGTTATTTTGCAAAAAATGATCCAAATGATTAAAAAAGTGGTAGTTGGTTGGCGAAAGGTCCGATGAATATGGTGGATGAGGCAGAGTCTTATACTGCAATTCGTTCAACTTTTGAACCGTTGTTCTGGATTCATGAGGTCGTGCATTGTCGTGAAGGAGTATCACATCATCTCTGTTGACTAATCTCGACCGTTGAATACTCAATTTTTGGTGCATTTTCTCGTGTTTGGCATAGTAATTCTGTGCATTTATCGTTTCTCCAGGTGCCAAAAAATAATAATGGATAACTCCAGCTGTGGACCACCAAACAGTCACTATTACTTTCTTCGGACGTGAGCTCAGTTTCGGCATATACTTTGGTGGCTCATAAGCATCTAGCGATTGTGCTGATCGGCGACGATTGTCGTATAATATCCATTTTTCATTATATGTCACTATTCTGTGCAAAAAGGGATCGCTTCTGTTGCGGGAGAGTAAAGAACTGCAAATTTCCATTCGAAGCGTCATGCTTTGCTCCGTAAGGCTTGCGGAACCCAAGTTCAGCTTCTCTACAATGTCTCTTACAGATTGACGTGTGTCGGATTCGACTAGCAAACGCAGTTCGTCGTTATCAACCGATAGTCCTGGATGTCTACGTGGCTTACACTTTGAAGGTTTACGTCACCTGACCGGAATTTTTCGATCCACCGCCGTGTGGTTCGTTCACTTACCGTATCAGCTCAAAATGCGCTATTAATGTTCCTGGTGGCCATCGCTGCTTTATGACCGAGTTTGAACTCATATTGAAATAATATACGTTCTTGGCTCTTTTCCATCTTTTTTTCCTTTTTATTCACTGTTATCACAATCATGCTCAAAATATTTATACTTCATTATCCGACACCAACAGCACCAACTGGTTGGCGCCGCTACAGCAAAAATCGCAACTAACTTCACTTGATTGCCAAATCGCCCATTTCATATGCAACAACCTAATATAAGTGTAGACTAATATGAAAACCGCCGCTAACTGAAAAGCCGGGTTATCAGCTTGTCCCCACCTTCCGCCGAAAGTTCCGCTTTCTTGCGTCCGATTTCTCTGGATATCGCCAAACTTGTTGGTGTCCTCATTGTTAAAAAACTTCCCCTTCTTTCGGAGTGCCTTCCGTTGTCGTAGGCTGGAAGTCCTCCGAGGTCCACACGGATCTGTTTCCACATACCGGAATTAGACCGGAATTAGTTCCGTCATCCAAGGCTAACTTCCCTTTCGTCCGTATTTCCTGGTAAAGGCAGAGGAGAAAATTTTGACCGGCAAGCTTGTAGTCCTTTCTCCTTGGCGGCTGAAGTTTTTTCTGCCGAGCTTTCCTATCCCGTTTTTTGGAAGAATCAGGGAACAGTGTCACTGACAGACCAGCCGTAGTCAGGTTTCCAGTTCCTCCCATTAAGGAAGTTGCTGTATTATCCTTTCTGGCTGACCGTGCCGTAAACCCCGGGTGCAGCTTTTCCACTGAAGTGGAGAGCTTGTCTTCCACAAATTTCCCCGTGGGGGAACATGAATCTGGTGAGGCCTCTAAAATCCGTGGCTCGGCCGCGACCTGATTTCTCAAAGTCGCGAGAAGATTCGAAATCTGTGACTTCTTACCACTTGGAGAGTTACAATCCTTTGTTTCCATCTTCGTGTGTTTTTGATCACCCTTAGTGTAGTAGTAAACTATCACAGGCTCCGCCACCACGACAAGGTGGTGTCCGAGGGGGAGGACCCGATATTTGATCACCAGTCTTCTTTATTTCGGATTTTATGGGACATCATTGATTGCTTTGTTGTATGTGCCAGTATGACTACTCTTATCTGTCAGTTCAAATTCAGACAACACTTTCGTAGTTACTCCAGTGACGTAAGGGTTTTAGCTTACATTCACTGCTGGTTTATGAGCAGTTGCTGACTTTCATAATAATATACTGTTATTTATTCCTTTGTGGTGAAACCTTTGTTCTCCACAATTAAATTATTCATTATTCATGGGACGACATCTCGATTTTATTTTCCTTACTATCATTATAATCAATAACAGTCACTTCCATAATAAGTTTACAACCGCGGAGCCGACGGCTGATACTCAACCGAATCGCCCCATTCATCTCACATCACATCCAAAGTATCCAATTCATTGCATCCCCAACTGTAACCTCAGATCCCAATCAATCTCTATAAGTCTTTTTCCGAAGAAAGGTTACTGCTGACTTTACACATTAGGCATTTCGTAGGAGGATTTAATGTTCGTTACGAAGCTATCTAAGACCTGCAGATCGCTAATGATGGAATGTTGACCGGGCTGTGTCTGGTCCGCGAAAACAAGGTGTATAGCCCATATTTGGCGCTGGCTGTGTGCGTGTAGGCCGCGGCAATCTATAACGAGTATTGAAGACGATTCAAAATAAAAAGTATCATCTTTAATGCGAAATTTTTCGATGACTCAAGCAGCCAATTTTCACTAAACGTCTTCTCTTTCCCCACACTCCATTCCGTTTTCCGAGCAAATTAAAGGTGAACTCCACCGTTTTTATCTAGAAATTTTTTATACAAACAGAGGGCAAGTAAGTGGTAGCGATCCGCAGTCGCATTTCAAAAAGCAATGACTTCTCAGATTCTTCAGATATTCGCGAGTTTTTCGAGCAAATTGATTTAAGTGCTTGGCGGTATTGAGTGAGTTATTGTCCAAGCAGCCCAGCGGACTAGTTGAGGTTGAGTGCCATTACTTCGGCAAATACTAGGAATTGTCGCTACCCGTTCTCGTCTACGTAGTCGTCATCTCTGATAAGATAAATAGCACTGGAACAAGCGAATTGTCGTTCCGCCGTTAAAGTATGAGTGTTGAGCGGCTCCAGCGGTCCGGTCTGTGTAATGCTGCTGATTCAAGACTGAATTATTTAGAATAGTGCATACAAAGAACAACCCCGAGAGCGCCGCGGAACAGCTTCAGTGTAGCAAAACATTCCGCAGTATGGTTTTATAGAACGTTGACGCGATTAGCAAACCGTGGAGTGCACAAGGCATGACTAAACGTCGCCACGCCAAACCAGACCTGACACAGTTCTAATTGCAGACAAAGTGCTTCGTGTGAACGGTCCGATCGCGAGTTCTAACATATCTAATATCTTCTGGTTTCAAACCCTTGTTTTTCGAGTTGCTAAGTGACCGGTTCGATTCCTACTGCCCATTGTCTGCAGCCATGTTACCTGAGCCGTACGATATTTGGTTTCAATACTTCAAATTCGCATTTTACGCTTACTCCGTACTGACCCTGATCCCCAAGAGTTGGCGAAGGATTAGGGAGCATGCACGTCGTGAAATTGAATACGAGGCAAACCGAAAAAAGTCCTGGCGGACAAAATTGAAGGAAACCTCACAAACGATAAAGCGAATTGAACCCAACCTAATCGCTAGGAGAAGGACAATAGCCACCACCACCGAAAATTCCGAAGCAGTTAATAAGTCACCAACCCTCATTCAAAGTTCACTAGTTAATAACGGAGGCCAGCACATAGGTGAATTTGATAATTGCAACGACACAAATGAGGAATTCAGGGGGACATATTCAGTGGCGAAAATTGCAAACGAATACGAGCGAAGGGCGCAGAAGCAAAAAATCCATGTGGCTTCCTCGGCGGCCCTTCGCAAACGACACACACTTAGTTTCTTCGAAGGATTCAAAATACCCGAGGTCAAAGTGGAGAAGCCAAGTGCAGCAGTTAAAGCCGAAACAACCAACGGTCCTTATTCCAAGCTGGTACCGCAAACTCTCCAGAAATCACTAGAGGAGCCTCGCCAAATACAATCGAACTCTGTATCGCAATTACCGTCGGAGGAGAAACTTAATGGCAGTGATATCATTAGTGCTATCGTTAACGGCCAACTATCGACAAATAACAGCGATAATCACCAACCCCCAGATAGTCCGAACTCATTGAAGCCACCACCTCAGTACGAACCGATAAAGCGGCGCAAGAAGGCGGGTCAAGTGGAGACAGTGGAGGACATCCTGGTGGAACAGCGATTCTCGCGCAGCCTCTCGTCCTACTCGATAAGTGATTTACTCAAGGACCAGCCGCCGGATCCGAATATCGATCAAATCATAAACGATCTTCACTAGCCAAAGGGACTGTTTAATGGACACAGGATATGAGTTTCAAGTAACGCTATTGACCACCTTTTTTGAATCGAACCTCGTACGTTTTGAACAAGGTGTGACTCACACCCGTATCTATTTTCGATTGTAAATATCTTATCTAAAATTCATAGAGGAGAATCGAGTGTGTCTCCTTTCGTATGATTCGATTGCGCTGATAACAACAAGCTTTTTGCATTTGTGCAACTTTTATCATTTATCTGGTGATATTTATCGTGTTTACCTCCTCCTAATCATCGTAGTGTGTAATTTTAAAATTAAATAGAGAAATATTCAGTGCTATATAGAGTGTAATCAAGCTAATCCGAGTGTACAGATATATCTAAAGGTGGAGATTGCCTTTGCAATTTTTTCTCTAATTTTTTTTATTATTATTGTGTCATGTTGAAAGTGGCTGTGATATAAGTTTAAATATTAAGTGTTGTGTTCTGGAGTTGTGTGAGTTGTGATTTCGCAAGCTAATAAAAAGATAGATTGTTTATCCCCGGACGCTATCTGGTCTGAGTGAAGGAAATTGCGGTGATAACGATAATTCGCTATTGATTATGTGATTGATTGCGGATGTTGATAGAGCAGTCAATAAATATGAACTTCAACTGTAATAAATAACGATAGAATTGCAAATGGTTGCACTTGGTTTCAACTGATAAGGAAACAATTTTAAAAATTGTGAGAACTTAACAATTTGTGAACAAAATGGATAGGATTAACAAATTGCTGGTAAATATTATGTAACATTTAAAAAATTTAGCAAATTAAGAGCCTTAGCATAAAGTAGGTCGGGTTTGCATAACTTTGCATAATGAAAAAAGGGTTGAGTTCAAAGTTCCCTTACAACTATACATAGCTGAGATTATTCTCGATATCCTTTCTATGTTAGGTTATTCTAGATGAATCCTCTCTAACTTCTCTTTTTTGAAATAATTAAGACTTGCTTTTTATTGGTCTTGCAAACACCGATACTTCGGGAACCACTTCATCAGTGCTAACAAGTCTGCCCTGCAAATAGGGAGAGGAGGAACGTGATGACCCGTCAGACTGAGAACTTCGGTTTATCTTCAGTCCGACTCTACTTGCTTCTCTTTCCAAATCCAGAGTCATTTGGGCAAGGTCCATGACCCGATGAGAGAACAAGCAGATGTCATCAGCGTAGTCGAGGTGTTTGATGAAAGATGTCATCGTCCATTGAATTCCTCCACTTCCTCCGGACAGGGCGGCATGAGGAACTTCACCGATAACAAGAAGAAATAATATCGGTCACAGGATGCAATCTCGATGCTTTCTCGAAATCTATGAAAAAAATGATCCGTAGGGTATTGATGCGATCGATGCAGGAGGATCCGTAGCAGAAACCAGCCTGCTCTCTATCGATCAACCTATCGAGATGTTCTTTAATGAGTTCCAGGATCATTTTAGTCATTATCTTTGCGACGGTAGGGAGCACGCAGATAACCCTCCACGGGTTGCCTTTTAAGGTTTTATGTAAAACAAAACCTTATTAAAACCGGTTTACTGTCTGTACGTCTGTCTGTCTGTCTTTTTTTGGCCGATGGAAGGTGGAAAGCTTCAAATGCTACCGTAGGTTTCTGCCACACGATTATGTGGGACTCTTACCCACTATAACCACCTCCTTCTCCTGCCACTCTCCCCGCGGGACTCCCATTTGGTATTACGTCGCGGGGCTGGATCAGAATTTATTCTACGCTCATGTTAATATTCGGGTTTCTCTCGCGTTCATTCTTTCGGATGACTTCTTCCTGCCTAAGCTTCCTTCCTATGACTGCAATCACTTTTTCGACTTCGGTCCATATCCCCTTTGCTTTCATCATAAGTTCCATTATATTTTCGGGTGTAAAGTGCTCCTTGGTTGTAGCTTCTAATGTAGCCCTTTGGGCTTCGAATCTGGGGCAATGAAAAAAGACGTGTTCTGCGTCCTCTACAATATTTGGGCAATATGGCGAATCACCACGCCCAAATCGATACAGATATGCTCGATAGCCTCCATGTCCGCTGAAGAATTCAGTTAGGTCGAAACCTGCTTCACCGTGCGGTCGCTCGATCCAGTTCCGGATATTCCATATGATTTTGTGAGTGCAGCGGCCATCCCCCTCCCCCCTTCTCTTTCCATTCCGCGACAGTTTCAGTTCGTGCGAACTGTCGCCGACGGGCAGGAGATTCTTCGGTGAGACACGTTCGATCATAAATTCGTTGGTAGCATTCTCGCAACCAGCGCTCCAATGTTATATGCATCGGTTGCTGCACCCTCCACGTGAAATCTGAAGTTTAAGCTCTGGTCAATAATTACGCCTAAGTACTTGAGCGCAGGCTTGGATGAATTGTTTGCATTTCAACTTTGATCTTTGATGGAAGTGCACTTTCTCCGCTTAGTTATAAGTGCTACTTCCGTCTTATGCTCTGCGAGCTGTAAACCACCGTTCTCTAACCATTTGCGTAAAGCTCGACTTCTACGAGAAGACGTGCAACAACCGTCACACCAAAATCGCCCGCGAAACCAATGGAGGTCACACCAGTAGGAAGGTCTAGCGTCTGTACTCCGTTATATATAATAATCCACAAGAGTGGCCCTAGGACAGAACCTTGTGGAACTCCGCATGTCATTTGGTATGATTTCATTCCTTCATTTGATTCGCAGCACCGAATCCTATAAATTAGGAAGTCGGCAACGATACAGATCAAATACTTCGCCACGCCTAAGTTGATTAGGGACTCAAGTATCTTGCTCCATCTAGCGGAATTGAAGGCATTCTTCACATCAAGTGTAATCACTGCACAACATATGCCCGTCAAGTGCGGTCTTGGCTGCGTTAGCTACTAGGACAAGTATTATTTAGAAAGCATATCGGCCTGCAGGACAAAGCTTCGCTCAAAGGTTTGTTTGGCTTGGGGACTAGTATTAATTTCTGCTTCTTCCATTTTGTAGGAAATAAAGATGGACTTTAAGGCATGTGGTGAACGCCTCGGCAAACATATAAGGTCTCGGTCAGTACTTCTCGAAGCCGGTCTTAATTCTGACATTTGTTAGAAAGGTGGGGATTGCGGGGGGTTGAAAAGTGAAAATTTTTTAAGGGGGCGATTCCTAGAAACTACCCTACTGAAAAATCTGAAAAAAATCAGGAAGCTGCCACCATATGGTGCCTGGGTTCCGAAATATATTCCACACCGATATCTGTTCAAATTAAGTTAATAATAGTATATTACTATAATTTTTAATAATTGGCTGCAACCCCCCCCCCCCCCCCCCTTCATCCTAGCACTGTGAAATACAGTAACTGCAGGTGCAGCGATTAATAACTGCGGGGAGACAGTCAAGCCCAGCGGCTTTACTCCGTTTGAGTGCATTGATGGCCGAAATGATTTCTCTTGCGCTTAGAGGAACAGTTCGTATCCGCATGTTACGGTGACCAACCACAAGGGAAGGAACCTCACCGGATGTAATACGGTTAAGGACCCTGGTGAAGGGTTCTTTCCACCTCTTCAGTTGTTCATCATCGTAGATGAGAAGTCGACCGTTGACGTTCTTCACAGGACCATCGAAAGATTTGCGACCACATGCAAGCCCTTTCGTGATGCGGTATACACTTGCAATCTGCGGTATCTTCCGCTTCCCTGACTAGCTGAGTAGCTGAACTTCTCAGAATTTCGGTCGATATCAGAGTTCGAGAGCGTCACGCCCGCCATTACTCGCAGCGGTCAGTGGAGCTTCCAACGTCCTCCGTTCATCGATCTGCTTCCGCGACTCCGCAGTCAGCCAGATCTAATGACGCTCTTTCGGGACGTGGCCGACGACCTGTGCAGCATTTTTGATGACCGCCCAATGCTCATCGATATTCTCAGGAGGGTTACTCAGTAGATCTGCCTTCCGATCAGCAAGATAGTTCTTCCACTGTCAAGCGACAGCTGGGTAGTACAAGCGGTCGATGTTGAACTCGGGGGATCCCAGGTTTCCAATACTGTGAGAAATGGCGGGCGCAACATGCAAACGAACGTAAGTGACCATAAAATGGCATAATATGCAGGTTGCTAGCCCAGAAATTTTTATCCCTTTTAGTCGCCTCTCACAACAAGTTGGGAAGGTTTTGAGTGTATTTTTAGGCCCCAACTCACGGGGCGTAGCACTTCAGATAGGACAATAATTCAACTTCATTAAAGCTTTCCCTTCCTATCGGTAGTTGAGCTCTTGCCATTATTCCCAATGCTGTCACCGTATTGCTTTCGTTAATATTAAAGCTTTCTATAGGGCATGTTCGTCCTTAGACGGGATTGGAATTGGGTAGATTTGATGAAGATGGTACTAGTAATACTCACTTCTAGGTCTCGGTATTACTTTTACCAATGCCAGGCTGAACAAAAATACATACATAATAGTCCATCTGCCCGTCATAGTCCGTTGGAGTCCATAGGACCCATTTTCTTTGATCTGGCTTTGTCACGGTCAGCCTAATCAAACTTATCAATTTTACTTGGATGTTGAATTCTCTCATCGCCATGTAAAGTTTTACTCTGGCTACGCCATCATACCCGACCTTGAAATCCATGAAAAGGCGATTAGATTTCAGAAGGTTTCCTATCGATTACTGTAGGCAGAACATTTGATGGGTTGCAGACTTTTCTGAGGCGAAACTTAGTTGGTATGGGCTAATAATGTGTTGGGCATATGAGCCCATTCTGTCAAGTAGGTACTCAACATCATAATGTCTCTATAATGGCCCCATTCCTTGTTGTATACAACCAATAATGTTAGCAGTCGTCTTCAACTCAGAAATCTGACTGCTAAACAATTCTTTAGAGTATTGTGCCTGTCTCATATGCTCATTCTCATGCTCTTTTCCTTTATTATGTTACGACAGTAGACGTATCATAGCGTATACTGTCATCTTTGTTTATGCTTTGATAAAAGTACCGCCCGGTACGACTGCTCCATGTATTCATCGATTGCATAGGTCTCCTCCTTCTGTCTGTCATGTCGTTTTTCAGCTCCAGCTGCCTTCTGAAGTTATGAAGTCTAATTCGGAACCTCACCCCATCAAAATGATGATCCAAGTTGATATTGGTGTCCCTATATGGTCTTTCATTCGTCAGGTTCAAAGAAGCCAACTTGATTAAAAGCGATTCTATCTGAAGTTATTTCGAAAATTTTGTGGATATTTGTCGCTTAAAGTTCCACCATCCATTTCTCGCCAACTTGCGCACCTTGATAATTCAGAATCGATTATCATCGGTTATGTCCATCCCTATCTAGCTATTCATTAGTACTTACTATTAACGTACCCTGGCTAAATTTAGGGGTCATACGTAGAGCAGGCACCAAAGGCTCGTCCTTCCTCTTCAAGGAAGAAATTCTTGTCGTCAAGAGTAGATGTGCCAAAAATTCTGCATCACTTCCTGCAGCACGGTGCTATCAGCATTATATGTTTTAGGATATCGGTTAGCTTTTGTCCATTAAATTTCGTATGCGTTTTATGAATGGGATTGTTGGCTTCAAGCTTCGGGGCCTTGTTGGGTAGGCCTTTACCAACAGAGCTGAGGCGCTTCATAATAGGAGGCTTTGGTAATTTTTTGTAATCTTGTTGAATGGAATCCGCGAGGCTATGAATGTCAATGCCAGAACTTTTCACTGTCACTAGGCATGAGAAGTGGAAGCCGCCACATGGTTCTACCCTTATTCGAAGGAATTCTTAATATATCCGATTCCGAAAAAAACGGAATGGCAACCAGCCTATCCGGTAGCGGTTAATTATTCTGACATTTTCCCAGGTACCTATGTTTTTCTTATACTATTGCATTCACATTTCCCTCGTGTTTCAGACCAGCAATTTTATGCTTGCTTGACAATACTTACGAGTACACCCAAGTGTCCTCCACCTCTTCAGTTGTTCCTCATCGTGAATGAAAAGTCGACTATTAACCTCCTTCACAGGACCATCGAAAGGTTCTTTCGTGATGCGATATACACTTCTGAAATCATTACGCTTCGCGGCATCTTTCGCTTCTCTAATCAGCACAATAACAAATTCTTTTTTGTCACGGCGCGCAATACGCCCAACTTCACGAAATTTCGTTCACTATCGAAGTTTGAGTGCGTTACGCTGCCATCGCTCGGAACGGTCAATAGAACCTTCAACCCCTTCCATCTATCCGCTTCCCGTCCTCTGTCGATCATATAAGCGATCGATGTTGAGCATAGAAGATCATAGCTCTCCAACGCTGCAGAAATCAGAAACCAATTTATGCGACCATCAGATCAGATCAGATCAGGTGACCTCATTCGAAGCCCATGTCAGTAACTCTCTTGTTATGCACATCCAGGAGACAGCTCCTAAATCCACTGCTGATCGTAAAGCGGTCAATTTGATTGCTTCTACCGTGTCAGTTAAATGAAACCCAACTGACTTCTTGGCAACCTCTATGTTCGAACAATGTACTAACAATGACGAGGCAGTGGAAGCTACAGAATTCCACAAACCTCACGCCAATTAAAGGTACGGTCACGAAGACCGTGTTTTTCCATCACATATCCGAATAAGGCGTTGTCAGAGCCCACCTTGACATTCAGATCACCAATCACCATCGCAATGTCACCTTTAGGAAGCCTCTCCTGAACTGCGTGTAATTGCTCTTAGAAAGCATTCTTCTCCGCTATATGGAAAACCTTCGGCATATGCTGGTTCAAAATGTCATGTGTTGCATCTAGGTAAGATTTTACGGAAATTTGAAGTCCAAAGCGGAGTCCGCCAGGGTTTCCATTTGTTTTCGAAACTTTCTTTACTTCATCAGAGACGTTCTTCATGCTGCCTTGACTTGAGGACGTGGAATGGTTCAAAGTATTATGTCACCTTTGCTCAACTATGTTGTTGATATCTACTATGTTGTTGATATCTTTTACCGAATCATGGCCCTTGCCCAGATGACTTTGGATTTGTAAAAAGGGGAAGCACACTGAGAGTGAAGGCAAACACGAACAACATTATCTTAGAGCCCCGTGACATAGAACAGTGGAGAAACATTACAAGCATCTCGGAAAGTCGTGACGTCGTGCGATGACGCATTGATATGCTTGACGCGTTATACACCAAATAGGGCGTGGGTCGCCATCGCGGTATCATCTGTGATTATGGGCACAAAATTTAACTCTCTTTCTCTCCATTTTTTCGTTTTAACTTTGACTGCTAGTACGTATGGACCTCATAGACTAAAGGGTACCACATCTTTTTATTTTTTTTTTGAAAACAGCAAAGAGCAACTATGACGCGTTCTAAGTTTTAATGCAAAAATATTATCCCTAAGATAAAAGGCAAACGAATATAAGAATTCCAAGTTTTGCATTGAACCTAAGATAGCTGTTACACTTTATGAAATAAACATTTACATGACTCCGAAAGAGTATTTTGCAGCCCATTCCATATGATATGAACTGAATTATTTATGGCATGGGCCTACCTTGGGAGTTACTTCTAGTAATGTCGCACCTTGGCCTTAATTAACGAAAACTAAATATTTTGCTGTTGGCTTATCACTTAAACGGTCTTAATTGTGAAGATAGTGAGACGAAAGCATGGGCTCATTAGTATAATATGTAATAAATAAAAATAATAAACAAAAACATGACCATGTGAGCGCCCTGTGCTTAGTACACGAGCGGAAAAGAGCCATCCAATATTTTGAAGCAAATCTGTTTGGAGCAACACATGCGCGATGTTATGAGAACATTCACATTTCAAGATAAGAACTATGAGTCCAAAGAGGTGCTTATCACTTTCTGTGAACACAAAAGAAAGGTTGAAATACTAAATAATTGATTAGCAAGCTATTGCTCACCAGTAAATACATAAGTCCGCAGTTAGTTAATTTGATTCTTATCGCCATGTGCAGAAGATACTTTCTACGTCCTAATCGATAAATAATGAGCCATTTTAAGACATGTTTTTCCACATAGTCTATTTTTGTGTAGCCGTAATTATTAATAACACTTGTAGGGATTTAACCTTTTATTGGCAGGGGTTCGATGCTGCGTTCATTAATATATCAAATTCGAAAAGAACAACTTTTGAATATGCAAATGCTCAGAGATACTGGTCCCATCTTAAATTCTTATCTCATAATAATTTTCGGGTGATAATTTCCCATTGTGATACTCATTTCTCAATTCGCATGTTTCCAGGAGCACCACGCATGGTTGGAATTTATTTTCATTCTTCTAAACATGGTCACTTACATATATTTAACTTAACTAGTATCCAGACTGTCTCCGAAAAGTTCTGGCTTCAATTGCGTCTCTTTGATTTTTCTACCCCAAGTTGGCCAGGCAAAGCTCTGCTCTTGGCAGTCCCACGGTGAATACAGTCGGCTATCGAGGGCGGAGTCTACTCGCACTACCTAGCAGCCGCGGGCCTGAGATGGCGAAGGCTTACAAGCTGTGCCAAGTCAAGGAGAATTTGGCCCGCTTATAACATAGCTCGATCACGAGATCTCCTGTGCCAGACATGTGCAAATGCTTTCAAGATTACGGCGGTCTGCACGGGGCACTGGCCCATAGGGGACGATGCCGCTAGGCTCGGCATACCCTACAACTCGCATTGCCGAAGCTGCGGAGAAGAAAGCGAAACCCTCATGCACTTTCTCTGCGATTGCCCAGCTCTGGCTAGAGTCAGGCTGCGGACATTGGATAAACCATTCTTTGGGGACCTCAGAGAGATTTCTAGCTGCAGGGTCAGAGAGCTGCTTTCCTTCGTGAATGCTACGGGCTGGCTCTGAAGATCCGAGCCGGCTGGACTCTGCCTCCCTGCTCCCATAACAACAGTCACGGTCTTAGGAGTTTGTGGCATCAAAACGGCGCACCACGCGCTAATTGGGCCCCTCGGAGCGGCCACTGATACCTACCTACCCTACCCATACCCCAACTATATGACTTTTCCTTAGGGAAAGTTGCAAACAGTAAAAAGGCATGTTCAAATCAATCACCCTAAATATCAGGAGACGGCTCCTGGGCAAACAGTGATGCCAAAAAGGGGTGGTATTTGCAAAACACCTGGAAAATGTCATTGCAAACGGAGATTAAACTTCTAAAAATATGTATTGTTACCCTAAAGAAAAGCTTCTTATTTCGAGCCAAATAAGCTGCTCGAATCATTTAAGAGGAAGTGGACCCAAAAAAAGTTCATGAACTGCGACTCATTCCAGATGACAAAGCATAAGAAAGATTAGCTTCTACCCCTAGCTCCTTGGCCAGCATGTTTCTTCAACAACCCACTGTCAGCCGATAAAAAAAATGTACTCTTTGGAAAATAGATGAAATTGAAAGAAAACGTTATTTTATGGCATCGGCGAGGAATACAGGTTAAATTTAGTTGTGCCTTGTCGGAGCGAAAGTTTGAAGAGAAATTAAGCGTTACCCCGGAAAATTTGACCAGATCTGTACCACCCTCTGGGACCAGAACGTCATTCGTGAACATGTTGTAGAAAGTTGGTCCTGAAGTGGATCGCTGCAGTACTCCCGAAGTAACCGACAGGAGATAGGAGAATTCATTTCTCACCCTAATATAGAAGTGACTGCCTTCGAAGGTGCTTATAAAAAGTCTAATTATTCGGATAAGGAATTCATGGTCAATTATATTTATATATATGAGACCATCTACCCCTACGGAGTCAAAAGGCTTTTCCAAGTCTAGTGCACATGTTACCGTAGGTTATTAAATTTGAGTCTACTAGGCCCACTACTAGGAATAATACTTGTGAGGTCGCAATGTTGGACCAACCCTACAGTCCATACTTTGTTCAAAAGTTTACTCAACTTTGATAAAAGGGTGGTAGGCCTATAGTTTTGAGGCTCTTGGTAATCCTTGTGCTATATTCCATGTTCAGGGAAAATAGCCTATGTTAATGCATTTCTTAAAGCCTTCAAGATGAAGCTCCATTGAGGCCTTGGGTACGCTCTCAATGGCGAAGCTAGGAATTTCGTCTGCCCGGACCAATTTGTTACCATTAAAATCTTTGGTAAGTCCCGTGAGCTGGCATAAACGCAGAGAGTTTGCCGTTGCAGAATGTTTGTTAGAAGGTTTCAAGTCAACAATTGACGGTACGGCGAGTTTGGTGCGGGGCGAAGGAGTGTGGAGCTGAGGTTCAAAAGATTTCGCTGGTATTTGCGTTTTTGTAATTGACTGCAGATAAGCTCCTCGTTTTGATAAGAACAAAGTTGAGGCATTTGTTTCTACCTGTCCGCCTATTTATGTGCTGAAACAAATTCAACTGTCTTTGACATATGTTAACTTACGGATACGTTTTTCGTTATGGAATTCGGCAAACATTTCCCGGATTGGAGTTCTCAGGCAGTTAGTCCCATTAAGTGGATGACGGACTTAGGAACTTCTTAAACAAAACTTTTAGGTTAACCTCGGCCGGCTTAGGCCTGAATTTTACAAGGCGGTTTTGTCTTCAATATAATTGATACGCATGTCGTGTTTTTGAATTAATATAAGGGAGCCAACTTGTAACCACTTCGACCACGCTGCTCCCAGGGCAGAAGTGAGGCAGCGTCTGATGAGTTGCCTCTGCACTGGACGAAACAGCAAGTCATGTTCTGCAACTTGGGAGCTTGCCCAAGGATGGGGGTTCCGTAGACCACAACCGAGAGAGCATGTTGCTTTCCAACTGGTCCGATCCGCCATTAACTGGATGGCGGTTCTAGGAATCCCTCGATTCTTAAACAAAAACTTTAATCCACAAGATTATTGCCTTTCGAAAATGACGTACTTTAATTTTGATTAGATATCATGTTCCAGCTGGTCAGTTTGAGAGTCACATTCGAAGCAGTGAGAGATTACCAAAATTTGCCTGCTCTCGGCAATTTTTACTAGTGCCCCTGCAACAGTGACCTAATATACTCGTCTCCCCCGTCTAACGGAATATTCCGGATTCGTTAACGTATCGCAGGATTTCCGTTAGTGGATGTTGCATCTGGAGAATATAGGCACCGAAGTTCTGATGCCTAATGCGTCCATAGGCGGGGCATTCACATAGAAAATGTGTCCTCATGCTTTTCGACAAGATTAACTTTGCGGTATGCATGTTTGGTTCTAACAGGAAAATTTTGGGGTGTCTAGCAGCTTTGGGAAGCTTGTTCCTACAATTGCTGGTTGTTGATACTTCAATTGCTAGTTCTGGTCCTGGCATGGAGGAGATTGAACCCCTCTTTTGCTAAAGCGTCCGAGATTTCATTTCCCTACACACCAATTCGAGATCTCGACCAACAACCAGCACAGCCACGTCATACGCATAAGCTTGAACGTGTACTGGCAGATTTTGCAGTTCATATAGTAGTGAGTCGATCAGCATACTCCATAGAAGTGGCGATAGCACACCTCTTTGAGGACAGCCTTTTGTCGCTTCCGCTTCAGCACACAGCAGCCTCTGCGTTAGCGTAGCATAGATCCACTTAATTAATGTTTCATCAACACCATGCTCTCTAGCGGCATAACAGAGCTTTTGGAAGGGTGCACAGTCGAACGCCTCTTCAATGTCGACAAGCAACCCCATCGCGAACTCGCCTTTCAGACTTGCGTCTTCTATCTTTGAAACCAAAGAGTGAAGAGCAGACTTCACAGGACTTTCCACGTTAATAAGCATGTTGGTTTTCATTTAGTGGGTGCGACCTTAACGCCTTCTCGTGAATATGATCCTCAACCAGTCTCTTCAGACATTTCAGCGAAAATAATGTTAAGTTGAATTGTCTGAAGTTCTTTGGATTTAAATAGTCATCTTTCTCAGGCATAGGTAGGAAGACCACCTTAAGCTTCTGCCAAGAGGAAGGCATGCAGTTCAGAGGAAGACATCCTTGGAAAATATTTCTTAGAAGTTGCTCTAAATGCCCCATACCCTCCTTTAGCATCACTGGGAATATGTCATCCATGTCAGGTGTCAGGTCAATGATAGTACAGCAGCTCTCGCCTTTTCATTGGTAACAACCGCTCCCGCAGTGTCCCAATTCCCCTTGAAACACCTTCCGGTTGAAGGGTTTGCAAATACCGCAATTCTTTTACTCCCACTTCAGAGACCTTTTCTCACTGATGGTGTACTTCCAAGAGAGTCTGTATAGACTCAACTCTAGAGTTCGTGAAAATACCATTCGGTTTTCTAAGAGAGTCCAACTTGGCCGAATCATCCTTATTAAGGACTCTGCACAATCTGGAAGTCTCCCTTTCACCTTCCAGTTCCTCACAGTTCCTCATTTCGAACGCTTTACAAGCCTCTTGTATTCACACTGTAAGTTCCGAAAGTTTACCCAGTCTTCATCCTTATTACTTATGCAAGCACGATTTAGAAGTCGTCTGGTTGATTTCCTGAGTCTTTGCAGTTCTCGGTTCCATCATTGAACCGTTTTACCGCGTTTACCACGTTGGCCTCAGGAAATATGACAAGCCTCTTTAAAGCACTCTAAAAGTGTGCGATTCAGAGTTTCCAATTGATCTCATATCGCCAAAGGAGTCCTTAGTCGCCTAGGTAGCTACACTTTGTTGCCAAGAAGTCCATTGAACTTTCTTCAATCCGGTTTCCTAGGATTCCGTCTTTGTACTTGACTGTTCGTTAGATTAAATTCTAATTAACGGAAGTGCCTTGAGTTGAAGTCACCACCGAAAATTAAAGCACTTGAATTTTTACTGGAGGTCATCCATGACGGTTAAACCTTGTCCCAGTCGCTCAATTGGGGGGTTGCATTCTCGATATAGAGGGAATCTACCAATATTTTTCGATTATTGGCAGTTTTAATTAGTGTCACTTCAGCGGAAGATGTCGGCAGCTTGTCAATGATGACTTCCTCAAATTCATAGTCTTTTCAGACTAATAGAGCAGCGCTGGTGTTGGTGTCATTCCAGATAATGTTACAACCGGCGAAATTGACATTATGTCTGCTCGTTGGTTATGTCTTGAACAGCAGAAAGCGCAGTGCGTCTTTCCTTGATGATATTATTATTAGTTAGTTACTTCTTCAAAATCAAGTTGAAATCTGTTTGCAAAAAATCAACCAACGACTGCACAGTTGTTTGAATGCCATAGATTTTGGAATGGAGACAGCTTGGGCCGCAGTTGTGGAAAGTGCGATTTTAGCGGCTTAGGCTTAAGAGATATCGGGACATTTTACCAGGTTTCTTTCTAGCAACATGTTTTGTAAGCTGGGACTGTGCAATAATTAGTTTGATATCCGTTTTGGCCGCAGTCGTTGGTATTTCCGTCATGGGTCTTGGATATTCCCAAGGCCAGTGGTTCTTTGCGCATTTGAGCCATTTTAGATAATGCGCCCGAAGTTTTGACAGTTGTAACACTGCATTTCTTCAGAACTTCTGACCTTTTCTGCGGGTTTTGGCAAAGGATATATTTCACCTTCACCACTTCACTGAATTTCTTGAAAGGACTCAAAACTAGTTAGTTCAGATATGATATCTGCGGGGCCATTTCCTCGCCTGATCCCTGATGGCCGACAAATTTGTATTAAGGCGGGATGTCTGACATCAGTCGACTCAGCAGCGAATGAGTGCCTTTATTAAGTCAGATTAATATATGTAATTTCAAGCGAACACAATGATGGCCATATTGCCTCTTGTATTCCATTATAAGAAGAAGTGATATAACACACTTCAAGGCAGAAGTCCAAATTGGATTCTTGCGCCATCGATTATTTATTTATTTATCGGACAATAAATAGAGTAAACTCCAATTACTTATTGCCTTCAGGAGGAGGAAAAGGCAATAATCTTAAGCTATGCTTAAAACTACCGAAAGAAGAGAAGTTTAAAGGGACAAGCTGTTTTGCGTTGTAACTTCGACAAAGTCTAGGAATCGGGGAATGAAAGTAGACTTCGAAGGGCACGGTGGAAATGTCTGCGTTGCGTGTATTATTAGACGCAGGATGGCAGGTGATGTCGTCGGTCCATCAGATCCAAGGAAAGTTTAAAAAATATACATAAATCCACATAGGATCTACGCTGTTGTACGCTGATCTACATCCAGATTGGATGTACGCTGTTTCAGAAAGCGAAGGCGCGAGGGATAGTCCACACGAGGGAAGTTTTTTTTAAAGAAGAGGGAACGGGTGAATTTACGTTGCACATTTTCAAGGGCAAGAAAATCACAGTTACGGGAAGGTGACCAGATCACGGAGCGGTACTCGAGGGTACTCCGCTCGAGGGAATTGAAGAGTCCTTAGTTCTCTGATTAATACTGGTACATACGGCTTAAACCAGCAACTGATTACTTGGGACACTGACGGATCCCTCACAGCAGAGGGAGCGGGTGTCGATGCCATTGGTCCAAGGAAAATGTACTTTGAGCCACTAGCATATTCCAGGCGGGAATATACGTCATAGACAAATGTGCCTCCTTTAATCTGCAAAAGAACTATAGGGGGCAGAACATAGCCAAGCAGCGATCAAGGCACTTAGGTCCAACCAGGTGAATTCTAAACTGGTATGGGAATGCTCGTCCAACAAGGTCTGGATACTTTGGGTTCCAGGCTATGCTGGGTTGGAAGGCAACGAGGCAGCGGACGAACTAGCCAAGAAGGGAGCAGGGACGCTTTTACACGGGCCAGAACCCTTCTGTGGAATCGGAAACGGTTTCATGGCTATGAATCTAAGAAATGAAGAGGAACGGTTGAGGAAACTATACTGGGCGGGCCTACCAGGGATGGAGCAGTCCAGGATGCTTATTGGGAGATACGAACCCATGCACACAAAGGATTGCTTAAACCTCACCAAAAAGAACCTCCGAATCATAGTGGGAATTCTCACTGGTCATTATCGGCTGAACTATCACCTAGGGAAGCTAGGGATATCTACGGACACTGCCTGCAGGTTTTGTGATAAGGAGGACGAAACCTCTATACACGTCCTGGGACAGTGTCCGGCAATTGTGCAAAGTAGGTGGCGACATCTGGGAGAAAACTTAATACCAGATGCAAAGCTGAAAGATCTGGAACTAGGGAACATACTAAAGTTCCTAACGGTTATAGGCTTGCTTGAGATACTATGATCAATAGGTACACTGTAACACTATATAACTTTCCCTTAACAGAATAATAATAATAGTTCTCTGAGGTTAGATTGAGTCTGGAGCATGGTAATTTCGAATCTCGCAAACAAATTGTATTAGAGTTGAACAGAAATACAGGTCGTAATCCTTAATTGCTAAGTTGTTGATTATATACCTTGAATCGATGCAGATAAGTTAAGCTCTACTACTGTATACTGTGTTTTGGTTCGGGGAATTAAGACAAGATATTCGGAATTCTGCTTTGAAATGATCCTCCTGTAAATTCTGTATTACCTGGTACGAAAGTCCTTTACGATTTGTGTGCCAACATAGCTTTGGGTAATCTCGTGATTTCAGCGTAAACCTTGATAGAATTGGATGTTTCTCGGGCGAATTTCAGTGAAGGAAAGCCCACTCGTTTATCCTGAAAAGTTGCGTGGACTGGATATCAATTAAATAACTTATTTTCACCCTGGATACCATTCTCCTTGTTATCAGCAGCTTTCATAAGAAATCAATTGTTTTCAAACAATATTAATTGAAGATTTTATACTTTGGCCAATAATATAATCATTATCAATGACAATTGACATTTCTTATTCTGTTCATCTATTATTCAGAATATCAGGCGGCTTTGATGTAAAATATTTCTTGATGTCACTCTGTATATTGATAATAGAATCTTAATTCAATCATCATCAACGGCGCAACAACCGGTATCCGGTCTAGGCCTGCTTTAATAAGGAACTCCAGACATCCCGGTTTTGCGCCGATGTCCACCAATTTTATATCCCTCAAAGCTGTCTGGCGTTCTGACCCACGCCATCTCAGGTAGGGTTTGCCTTGTCTCTTTTTTCGACCATTCCTTTCCGGGCTGGATCATCCTCACCCATACGGATTAAGTCTGCCCCACGGAACCTGTTGAGCCGGATTTTGTCCACAACTGGAAGGTCGTGGTATCGTCCATAGAATTCGTCGTTATGTAAGCTATGGAATCATCTATCCTCATGTAGGTGGCCAAAAATTCTTCGGAGGATTCTTCTCTCGAATGCGGCTAACAGTTTGCAATTTTTCTTGCTAAGAACCCTCCTCCGAGGAATACATGAGTAAGAGCTTTGACCCTATGGTGGGACCTTTCGAGCAAAACAGTTTCTGTCAGTTGAAATAGGCTCTGTTGCCAGCAACCGTGCGCGGATTTCATCGTCATAGCTGGTATCGGTTCTGACTTTCGACCCTAGATAGGAGAAATTATCAACGGTCTCAAAGTTGTACTCTCCTACCTTTATTTTTTCCGGTTTCCGGTGCTGACGTTGCCACCATATAATTTGTCTTGCCTTCATTAATGTGCAGCCCGAGATCTCGCGCCGCCTGCTCGATCTGGATGAAGGTAGACTGTACAGGGTTGGCTAGTGACTTGGTGGACTTGAAGAGGATGGTACCCTCGCATTTACATCGGCATCACGAATCACTTTCTCGAGAGCCAGGTTAAAGAGGATGCATGACAGCGCATGCCCTTGTCTTAGACCGTTGTTGTTGTTGAATGATCTCGAGAGTGATCCTGCTGTTTATATCTGGCCTCGCACATTGGTCAGGGTGAAAGTCGTCCCGTCAGGAGAGGCCCACGTATGTTTGTGGACCGCTTTCCGGTCAAACCAGATACTTCCAACAACCATTTCGTGCGATACTGCCAATTGAATAATTCGCAGTCCATTGTCATTGTTAGCTATGGCAGCTAACGCATCCTCTGAATACGGGCTCTGTTCTTACTTGACCGTTGAAATCTCCAAGTTTGATTTTGATATCATACTTGGGACAGGCTTCATTCGTTCAACTGCCTCGTAGAAGGTATCCTTCTCCGACTATGCAGTCTCCTCTGTAGGGGCGTGAACGTTTATGAGGCTTATATTTCTAAATTTGGCTTGCAAGCGCAGAGTGCATAGTCTTTCGCTTATATTTTCAAAGCCGATAACAGCAGCTTTCATTTTATGGCTGAGCATATGCTTCACTGGATGGCCGCTATAATATATATTGTAGTGGCTCTTCTCCAGGAAAATGGTCCCTGTCCAACGTATTTCCTGCAACAGAGTTACATTAGCCTTACATTGGGACAGGGTATCGCCTAGCTGCTCAGCAGCATTCGGTCTGTGCAGGGAGCGCACGTTCCATGAGAAAATGCGCAAATCGTTATTCCGTTTTCGTTGCCGGGTTCGTGGTTGTAAAGCCGATTCTGTCCAAGGTTCCTTCTGTGGCTTCGTAGCGTTGGTTTTCCTTGTAGAGTTGACTTCTGTTAACCACTCTCAATAGCTACTCAATAAATTGAAAAATGTTTGTTTGGAGATGGAGGGAGTCTTGAATCGGCATCCACTGTATGACGAACCGGACCAATTGGGAAGTAACTTTCTTCAGAGAAGGAGCAAAGTATAAAGCCTGATACTTTAGCTGCTCGATTGGTGACTTCGAGGCAATGTGTGTCGAAGCGGAGCTTATTGTCGAAAGTGACTCAGAGGTCTTGAATGGTTAGATTGGAGGGAAACACAGTACATAGGCGACGATATAGCAGAAAACAGCTCAAGGGCGTCGGCATAGTGCAAACTGAGACAAGCAAGGAGGGAGGAAGGTCATTGCCGCCAGCGGAGAGGGGAGAAGAAGCGGCATGTGCAGCCATCAAAAGAGATGCGGCAGGATCGGTTAGAAAGGTAAGAGGCAATCCATGAAACAAGTGGTATGGGAACGCTTAGAGGCGAGAGTTTGGACAGAAATATCTTGTGATTTACAGTGTCGAAGGCTTTCGCAGAGTCAGTGTAAATAGTATGCACTTCCTGTCGTGAATTTAGACATTTAACGACAAAGCTAATAAAGGCAGTCAACCTACGCTTAACAAAGGCATATTGCTCTTTCACTATGTGGTGGACAAAGTGGGCCGACAATCAGTCGCTGACATATCTTTCCAAGATTTTGGAACAGGAGGAGCGGAGCGAAATGGGACGGTAACTATCGGCAAGAATACGATCGCTACTTTTTTGAATGGGGATGATAACAGCCTTTTTTCACAGGCCAGGAAAATGATTCTCTTCGACGCTTTTGTTGAAATTGAGGGATAGTGAAAGGGAGATGGACTGACCAGTTTGAAGCAAAGAGAGGTTTAGAAGACCGTTGTAGCCAGGGCCGACATTGACATCAAGTTTGCCAATAAGGTACTCGACAAGAAGAAGGGAATGGTGGACGATGCGAGTCGTTACTATTATATATGTAAAAGCTGAAGTGCACATGAATCTACCCTTAGTTCCGGGATTGAGCAGTTGGAAATGCATTGCCTGTTTGGATACAGCCCCCGTTTAAAGCTAACTAAAAACAATAACCAAATATCTTATCAGTTTACTATTGTCCTTAAATCATATGAAGTGTGGATCAATAGAAATTATTGTTTTATAAGAAAATTTTTGTTGAATTACCTCATGTATAGCATTTAGGGAACTATTTGCTCCCTTTTTCTTCGTACATAAACCTACATGAATGTGTCTCCTTTTCACTGAATGGCAGAAAAGTTTTAGTAGTGTCGAGCTATGATTTCAATTAATTCGTATCTATACATTTGTCAATAAATAAATATTGATAAGAAATCAAAATGAATCCAAAGTCACAGCTTTCCTGAAGCTCAGAGGCATAATCTCAAATTGATTATTCAAAATGTTGATATTTAATCATTGCAATGAGTGTTATCAAATATAATACATTGTTTTCCTCATTACCTCAACGAACTCAAATCTTGAAACCGCATTTGCTAATACTGCAATATGCCATGAAACCACTTTTCCCAAACTAAATGCGCAAAATTCATTTGAATTATTGAAATTCAGTTGATTTCCCAAAGCCACAACCAAATTACGTTTTGGAATAACATGTGGTAGGCGATAATTATTGTAAAATTTTCAATTTTCCATTTACAAAGTTTCGGCATTGGCCCGTTCCAATTTCATGTCAATTAATCGGTGATACTATTCGATCAATTTGTATCGGTCAACTATGCAAATAGAGTGTGAAATACAAATACTACTCACGCTTTTGGGAGCCTCATTTCCATGGATCACGTATTCAATTGGAATCATGAAATAATGCTAAGGGGGAGTATCTGAAGTTGATTGTAATTATTTAGCTGAAAGTATATTCATGGTTAATCGTCAAGTGAAAATTAGAGTGGCTTGAAAAGTATCTATTGCCGTTGGTATCTACATTCATATCTATTCGAAATTAATATGAGGGAATTCAATTTGTCGATAGTCTGCAAAGACAGTGGTCTCAATAAATTCTTGATTTACATAAATCGAAATATTCGGTAGAAATGAGGTCTCTCACGCATCATCCCGCATCTGTAATCATCAAGCTCCATTTACCATACAATTTTGAACAATGATTGCTGAACAATTTGTAATAAATTAGAATCGAGGACAATAGCGGTGATTACTCACTGATCTTGCTAGACTTAATACGTAGATGCATGTCATGGAAAATCAATGCAACAACATTGGTCCCACACTAGATAGAAAACTTAGATTGCCCCATTATATGGATGGGGGAGAGCTCCTATGAATGAGTATTCAGCAATAAAACTGTCTCTAGACTGATTGAGGAAAAGTTTAACAATGAGAGTGCATTCTTGATTATAAATAGTCGTGACCGTTCATAATTTCAATTGATATGAATTTAGTGATTTGTTTTTAATCAAGACAAAGTGACGCGAGTCATAAAAATAATCAGAAATCTGGATTAGTCATCGATGTATTAACATTTCAATAGTATATACCTAAATGGAATATATAAATTTTAATATATTGGAATATTGTTTTTTTAGATGAATTAACATTGTATACATACAATGTTGTAATGAAAACTTGATGGGAACTCTAATAAACGATTGAATTATAACGACAGCATTAGAGAAACATATTAGCAACATCTTTTTCAGTCATCATCAATGAATCAGACATTAAGTTGCCTTAAAATAGGAACAGATAAATGTATTCAAAAGACGGTTTTTAGATTTTCCAAGATTCAATATGCATTGAAATATGGAAGACAAGGTGACCAACCATTGTAAACCAAAATAAAGCTTACATCTTCCATGCAGATTCCACGGTTCGGCCTAGAGGTGAATAATTACAAACCTCAAGGCAAGTAGGCATAATCGATATAGAGTCTCCCGTGGCTTATCCACAAATGTGTGGTGGTAGTCCTTAATGATTTAAACAAATATTCCCCAGTAGAAGAACCAACTACTGGTGGTATAATGAACTGGCCGGCCTTCGATCAGCCTGCCACCGAGCCAGAAGAACATACAAGGAAGCCAACAAAAATCGCAAGCTGGCCATCCAGCGGAGCAAAAGGGATTAAGGAGCTCTGCTCTGAGGCGGAGGCAAATCCACGGGGGAGCGCCTATAGAGTTGTGATGGGACAATTCAGAGGCTGTTAATTTCCGTAAATCACGTTTCTTACTCTCTTGTTGAAAACCATCCAAGGGTTATTGCCCCAGCAAGAGAGGGGCGCTAACACGATTCGATGACCTCTAAATTTGACGGCAATTCCGGCAGTAACCACAGAGGAGCTATTGGAGATCTGCAGCAGAATAAATGACAACAAACCTCCGGGCCTGGATGGAACACCGAATAGGATCCTTAAGCTGGTCTTGGAATTTAGACGGGACATGTACGCCGAGATGTTCAAAGCCTGCACGTCTTAGGAGATACTCCCTACAGCATGGAAGCAGCAGAAGTTGGTAATGTTGCCTAATCTCAGCGAGCCTCCAAGTGAACCATCCTCCTATAGACCCACAAGTCTTGTAGCCATTATGCGAAAAATGCTGGAACGGGTAATCTATAATAGATGACTGCCGGTTATTGAGAGCCTAGGACGCCTCTCATATTGAGAGTATAGGTTCTGTAAAGCCAAATCAACCATTGATGCTATCAAATTGGTTACTGGCTTGGTGAAAAATGTAATTTATGGAAAGGGTAGTACCAGCAAATATTGCGTGGTAGTAACCCTGGACGTGGGAAATACATTCAATTCGGTTAATTGGGGCCGCATACATAAGTCACTGGGGATGATTGTTGTGCCCATCTAACTCACTGCCATTGTAGGCAGCTACTTGCGAGAACTGACATTTTGGTATATGACAGATAATAGACCTCAGGAATACGTTACCTCCGCAGGTGTCCAACAGGGCCCCGACTACTGTGGAACATCACGTATTACTCGGAGAAGGCCATAGTGATGGACTACGCCAACGACATTGCACTGGTTGTGGTTGCAAAGCATCTCGATGATGCTGAGTTGTACTCATGCGAAGCAATCAGTCCTGTTAAGGCTTGATTGGCTAGCGCTGGGCTGGCACTCGCGGAGGAAAAAACGGAATGGGTCCTCATCACCAAGCGCCAAAAAGGAAATTTCGCTTGCATTAGAATTGGAAATCATATCATCATTTCAAAGTCTGTCATAAAATACTTGGGAGTGATGATAGACGCAAACCTCAGTTCTAAGCAACAAGTGGAAGATATTTGCAAAACAACAATCCAAGCCAATATGGCTCTAGCAAGAATGATGTAAGAGGTCCGCGGCATATTTGCAGGCTGCTTGTAGGCAGACTGATGAATTTAATCTTGCTGCATGCAATCTCAGTTTGGGGATCAGCGCTGCATATCACACACACAGCTTGATCCCTAACATCAGAGAGAAAACGTAGGGAAATCCATTACAATCTCACCAAGTTTCTCACCAGCCATGGAGGATACCACCAATACCTGAATAGGTTTAAATTTGACACCTCACCTGACTGTCGAAACTGCGATGAAGTCCCAGAGTACTCTGCGCACGTATTCTTCCTATGCCCGAGGTTTGTGGAAGAAAGGAGGAACTTAGAGAAAACTCTCGGTGAAATGCTACACCGGAAAATTTTGTCCGGAAAATGGTAGCTTCCCAGTAGGGTTGGAATGCGATCAACTCCATGATCGCCATTATTCGAAGTAAATTGCATAAAGTGGAAGAGTTGCAGAACGGAAGGAGACCTAGCTAAATTAATCTAACCACTAATCCACCGCTTAAAATAATACCTGAAGGTGATTCCACAGAGTAGGGGAGGAGTCGGGGTGATTTTAGTAGGTAATTCCACACACTGGCGAATTCAACAAAACCTTAAAATCACGACGTCAGATCACACTGCCAAACACCAGTGAGATTTGAACCGCGACCTCCCGTATGATGGCCTTGTACTCTAACCACTCAGCTATCCGGACACTTATTATTATTATTCGGACTCGGAATCTGTAGCTTGTCTCCCTAATCATCTTGATCTCGTCAGAAATTTAGCTAATTCCATCAGATGAGGAAAGGGAGGAGCATACTGACATAGCCCGTTTGGCCGTAGTGTGGGCTAACATGATGATGTTGTTAACACTGTCCACTGGGGACCAAACAATATGACGAATTAAGTCGAGTTTCCATGTATGTTATGATCCCTACTTTGTGGTAAGATTCATGGATCGTACCATTCTTCTTCTTTTTCTTTAGTCTTTGTCTCGTTCACAAGCTGGGTCGACTCGTCGTGATCGGCTTCGCCATTTTATTCTATCAAATGCTTGATCTGGATGCAATCGCAAGGCTTTTTAATCCCCATCCAGCGTATCAAGCCACCGTTGTTTCGGAATTCCTTTTGGTCGTTTATCATCGACTTCGATGCTCAGAACAATCTTGGCAAGTGATTTCTCGTTAATGCGAATTACGTGACCATACCATCGAAGACGCCTCTCGCGTAGTTTTTCCACGATCGGTGCAACTCCATATCGATCACGGATATCCTCATTTCAGATGTGATTCAATCGTCTCCATTACCGCAAGGCACGGTTCATTGCGTTTTATAGTAGGCCAACACTCAGAACCATAGAGAGCAACAAGACGGACGACGTTGCGGTAAATTTTAAATTTGAGACGTTCGTTGATACGTCGATCACAAAAAACACCAGTTGTGGAACGCCACTTCATCCAGGTTGCGTTGCTACCTGAAGTAATTTCATAACGCAGTTCTCCATTGGCTGCTAGCATTGACTCGAGATATTTAAATCGCTCAACTCTGGGCAGTGGACAGTGATTGTGCTTGTTTTATGGGAATCGGTCGTCAAAAATTTAAAGACATCTGCATAAAGCAGTGTATAGGGCGCTGCCCGTTGGATCTTCCGTGTGATAGTGTCCATAACAAGAAAAAAGAGGTGTGATGGTAGGGTGCTTCCTTGATGAACACCAACAGAGACACGGAGCGATTTACTTTACTTTTCGGATCATGGTAGAGCAATTGAACCCAGCGCACGAGTTCTTTTGGCACTAAGTGTTGTCGTAATGCATACCAGATGAGTTCGTGTGGCACACGGTGAAACGCTTTCTCTACATCCACAAATGCAATGTAAAGAGGGCGATGCTTCTCGCGGTGTTTCCCATAGGTAACCGTGCAGCCTGTATTGCTGTCCTGTGTGCGTTCGTGTCTGCTTTTGGCAAGTCGATACAGATCTCTTCCGCCATTCCGAGTGTCCAGTTTATCGCAAAGATTTTTGTAATAGATGTACCGCTTACCCGGCTTGGTGACCCCGAGGGTTGTAGAGGCCGCTTTGTGGATCGTGTCTTTCATTTGTTTCCACGATTCTTCCACATTCGTAATGGTTAGTAATCGCGTAAGTGAGATCATTTCTTCTTTCTTCTCACGAAATTGCCGCCATTTAATGCACGGTGGGCCAATGCGTTCCTCACGCTGTTTTATCGGTGGCTTAATTCGCAGGACGGCAATCAAAGCCCGATGTTGAGGTACGATAGTCTTATAGGGAACGGCTTTGCAATCAGTGACGGTGGAGTGAAGCAAGGTTGGGTACAAATTGAACAGTACATTTCCTTGGGGTAGGCCACTGTTTACTGAACACGACCACTCATCCAATTCGAACAACCTGTATTCCAGAAAGCGCAGGGTCCAAAAGTATATGCCAGATGGCACGTTTTTCTCTCTCATAGTTCCGGCAAGAAGGAATAGGTCTTCTCTTTCGTACGCTTTGCTGATGGCTCAGGATATCGCTTTCACAACTCTGTCCTTACTCTCGGCTACAGATATTTTGAGCATCAGGTTGTTTATGCAAGTCATGGTCGATCTCCCTTTTTTGTACGCATAGCAATGCTCCCCAAGCACGTTTTTTGTTTCTAGACCATACCGTTAAGAATTTTGGGGAAGATGTTTATTAGGATAGGTCTGAAGTTCATGATGTTGTTCAGGTCAATGTGGTTTTTAGGTATTGGAATAGTCTTGACTCTGCTCCATTCCTGTCGTGGTTGCAGGGCCCCCAAGCCTCAATAAAGCGCGCTCAGAAAGTGTATTTTGTTTTTTTCATTCAGCCCGTTCCCAAAGGAGTACAGTTTTTTTTCATTCCCTGGAGCGGACTGTCTCTTGTGCTTAGCAAAAATTTTATTGAGATTATCCATGCTGAAGGCAGCATGGCAATAGGGGGTATATGGTGTTGTATCTACACATCTTTTGTCATAGTAATCTTCTATTTCTGTGAGAAATTTTCGTTTTTCGTCCCTATCCCATGATTTAAGTTGTTTGGACCCTTCATGAAAAATTTTTAACCGCGTAAACTTTAGCCAGAACGATTTGTTGTCGGTCTGGTTGGACATTTCTTCCCATAAGTTACCCCAGGAGTTTTTATTTTCCTGATTTCCTCCTTCCATCGTTTAGTAGCCTGTTTGATCCTGAGAAAATTCTGGTAGCTTGGAATTTGGGCGAAAGCTCTGACCGCTCCCAATTTTCTCTTAGGTGGAATCCTAGGTCCTTATTCCACCAGGCCTTGGGACTCGCGGTTCTCCTTACTTTATGAGTCGGCAACCTGATCAGGCCATCGTGGGACGGGCTGTAGGTTCTAAATCAATTCCCTAAGTTTGAGATTAACCACTCTGAAAGCATCCTTGAGGTTGACTTCCCGGCTCTGTGCCAGAATCGGTTTGTGATTGCTGTTAGAGAAGGATGCGTCAAGTGTTTTCCAATTCAAGGACGCGGCTACTACATTTGTTAGGGATATGTCCGGTACTGAAAACTTGCACACTCCGGTGTATGTTATTATCGAGAAAGTGATCTCCCCATTATCGCCAAGTTGAAAGAATCCCCAAAGGCAATCGCTCCGGCATTGAAGTCTCCCATGATAACGACATTTTGCAGGTCACAGGAGAAATAAATCTAAAATAAAGTTTTAATATTTCTGCAGTCAGTATTTTGAGAATAACTTGTTCCCTTCTTCGGTTCAAGGTGTGTTTTTGCTGAATTTACTTGCCAGAGGCACCGAAAACACACAAATGGTATTATCAAGAAATTATTCTCAAATAAGAGAAAGGAGTACTTTCAAACAGCTAATTTACTGCAAATATGGTTGATCATAAAGTGCATATAAAAGTTGTTATAGGTGTGGGGGCCGATAATCACCTCCAAACACTTACCTGTAGTTTAGAACCTGTTTAATTGCCATTGTTTTCTACCGAAGTGATCTACTCTTTAAAAGCTAGCTAATTGCTAAAGGAATAAATAGAGCAGTCACTCGGTAGAAGGGGAGTCTACTCACAGCTCTCACATTGGAAAGCAGGATCCACGTGTTCTATTCTGTTCTAAATAAACAAATCAAATTTTAAAAAAGAAGAAGTTTTTATTGAATTTCTGGTGTCGGCCATCTACCTCACCCGGTGATTCTGAAATGGTAAATTAACTCTTAAGAATAAGCCCCATATTCTCATTAAAATATTTTAATTAAACATATTGGGAAGGGTCTACTTATTATTCTCTTTGTGGGAATAATCATGTAATTCGCAAATTGATATGGTCTTCTGAGTACACCATTAGCCAAATACTTAAGCACAGCCGCTATCTTATTCAATTAATTATATGATCTTACTTTTTCTTTCAGGATGCATTAACCCACAATCTATCGGATAAACCACCACCATATTCATCAACGTTGATACCATCCGGCGTCGAAGGTGGAAAAGTTCAAGATCGTCTAGGAAAATTGAAAAGTTCATCGGAAAGCTGGAGGAATAGAATTGGTGAGTACCTGACTTACATATATTCAAATAATTAGATTAGAAGTAAATAATATCATTCATATATTAAGTGGAATGCATTTTGGGAAAATTCCCCGTTCAACTTTCCGAGTCCAGTAAAACGATAATCACCCAAAAAATTCGGCTATTCTTGGATTGAACCGCATCAATAAAAATTTACACCGAATGCTTTCGCCACAAATATTTTTGACGAAAATTAAAAAATATTTGTTCACCTGGTGGGTCGCCTTCATTCAAGTCATGTAGTCTAGTATACAAACACTCGTGGGGCGTTGTTATGCATAGCAGATCCTCTGATGTTTGTCAAAAACCGACAAAATCCAAAAGCACATTAAAGTGTATGTCTTTTTTGCATTAGACTTTCACAAAAATGTCTGCCCATGTACAAAAAAAATACGCTTTCTGTCGTCCAAGGGGTACATTTTTGCTTATCAGTTACCTCCCATTTGTTGACATTCAAAAGCATCAAAAACCGCCGATATGCCGATTTACTTCCGGGCTCTTGTTTAAAACCCAATGTCTAATATGACGGATGTTTTTTTTCACTTCGCTCTAAAAAAACCAAGTGGTCCCTGTATACATCCGGCACTGAAGAAGGGAAAAAGTGATTCCCGAAATATGGATATATGCTGAATAAAAAAATCTCTTCTAGCGATGGAGATGTGTTGCGTTTTAATTCGACAAGAAGGTCCGCTCTGCACGAACATGGTGTCTGTATATTTTGACTGCCACAACTAAGCTATTTTTTCTGCTAATATGTCCACGTTTTCTCATTATCTTTAGTCAATACTGAAGCCTACTATTAGTCATCAATTTCTCATTAGTTGCGCTATCTTTTTAGTTAAACCTAGTTTGACCGCTTCTACATCCTTTTCACTAAAGGATGTACCCATGTTCATTCCACGACCAATGAAACTGAAAGCCTTGGAATGCAATATGATGTGACCTAGCGTCATCACACTTAATATAGCTAATGCATCCCGATTAATTTAATAAACTAAATGAGAGCGAAGTTAATTTGTTACAGTAGCATTTCCAGAAAGTTTGATCAGTAAAGTTGTTGGAAAATTTCTTTATCAAAAGAATAGGCAGGATAGGTGGATGCATTTACGCACACAGTGTTGGACTCCCGGTTCGGTACGTCGTCGGACTACCAACTAAGCACCTCCCCATCGTCAGAGAGCTAGCCTGGAACCGTTTGTCACACCTTGCGGAGCCTTCAAATTAGGCAATTCCCTTCACCAATGCGAGTCAGTTCAAGGAACGCCTGCCATCCGGCTCCTCCACCGGTCGAGTTGGAGAACACCCTTGTCGTGAAGCACGATGTACAATATCGAGTCTTTCTTTCCATCCATTTGGTCTAGTTTTGTTTATCTTATCTTTTTATCTTTCTTCCTTACTTCAATTTATTTAAATTCTCTTCTCTTCCCACAGAGCCATCCGATGCATCCAAATTCACGGTTGCCGGTCGGTTACAATCAAAATCTCCAGCCAAACTGCAATTTGAACGAGGCGATAACAAACAGTCACCCCGCATGAAGGTACTTCGAAGTGCCAATCCTACACCATTGGGGTTGGCCAAGAGTCCATCAATGATGGTGACATCAATGACTGGAAGCTCAAATAATCAGGGTGACGAACATAATGCCGGTGTTAGAAATGTTGGTGGTATAGGTAGTGGTGGTTTGGCAAGCCTCCTCAAACGTAGTCACAGTGTAAATTGCGGCGATGGGGCGGATTCAGATGATGCCAGTGGCCGAAGCCAAAAGGAGAATCGTGTTGGACGGCAGAATGGCGAACATTTTGCTGGAACTAAAGTGGCAGTACCAAAGTTAGATGATGAGGAGACTTTCTCGAAATTTTTCACAACTGTACAGAAAGCTGTGATCGATGAGAGTGTGGAAATAGCTGATTTTGATGATATCAAATCGACAGAGAGGTAAGTCAACTTTTCACACATATAATTTTTTAGGTTTCTAGATTTGTTGAAACGATTATTATCTTCACAAATTTTAATGCAAAAATTGAAAAGTCACTGCTGACTATGTTTGCCAATTTAAATGTATTTTAACAGTTTTTTTTGTCGTCAATTGCGTTCAGATGCTAATCTTTAAACCGGTACAAATCGGATTTTCTTCTTTGTTACTTTACGTATCACAATGTAATAAATATACTTTTACTTTTTTTATGTTGTGTTCACCGCCGCGGTTGGAAACAGAAGAGACCGGCTTATTTCCATGCGGTCCTTACTGTCCCAACCAACGGCATTTTTCCACCGCTAATTCTCCACTCCCTTGGTGCGTTCTAAAATGAGTGAGTGGAGAGTTCCGCGCCATCTACCCGTCCGCATCCGCAACATTCGAAATGAATTTCGAATGCTGCAGATCCTGCCGCGCCACAGATGTTCAAATATATAAGCTTAAAAAATGTTGAGTAGATGAGACAAGTAATAGTGAGGATCATATGTAGGAAAAAGCTTCTGGCCGCTTCTGTGGGAAATTTGACTTCATTGCATTCAGTTTTGATTCGATATTTGAAACCTTATTTAGATGTGTTCCATTGGTGTTAACTTATAAGGGACTTAGGAGATTAACGAGTAAGGACTTTACTTCTACCAGTAAAATATAAGCTTGAACTCCCAAAAAGATTACAGATAAATAATTCCAACTACCACCACTTCGGGAATGAAGACTTCCATGGCCATTATAGTGTCTCGTCGCGAAACTAAGCGAGAAGTGACTTTGATGAAAATTCCCCGGTTGCACAACAACCAGACAAGGTCATAATCCACTTGTGTAATGTCCGGAGAGCACTGCGGATGCGGTCGAATCTCTTAATTCGAGAGTTTTTAAAACATCTTTGACGATGTTTTCTTTGTCAGGATATGCGTTGTTCTGCAGAAGAGTGGCTTATCGGCGTTGATCGGCCCTTTATGTGATGAAACTTGACGAGGTAGCGTTTTCTGCCGACCCTTTTGTTCTTCCCCAGTAGTTCCCAGTATACCCCTGGGATTTGATATGTCCTCCTCAACTTGATTATGGTGTAAAGACCGCACTTCTCATCTACCGTGAAAAGTCTGTACCAAAATTGTTGCCTGTCACCGCATGTTGTACGCTTCTATTGAAATTTTAAGCTACTACTTCGTAGCCATTTTCCCTTAGTCGCTTAATATATGTGGCACACAAGGTTCAAGTTTTTTTAGCAGACTCCAAGGAATGAACATGGTTAGCGACAGTGTTTTGTCATAGTCCACATTTTCTGTTAATACTCTTATTTTTTTATGTTCTTCCTCATTCAGAAAATGTCTAGATAAGCCTCGTCTAAGTTGGAAGTTCCATTGTTAACCTTTTTGTACCGAACTTAAGCTGTCCTCATAGCTCTCCTCTCTAGACGTGTTGCGAATGTCTCGTGTTGTTTCTGTAACTTGTTGAATTCAGTCTTTTTCGGCCTGCTCTTTAGTGAAAGAAGCTCAAAGTATTATATTTAGTTTCTCATGATGGCACATTTCATCAAATAATCCATTATTCGTCCAAAAAGCATAGAAGCTAAGCATAACCATTTGACTTGTCCAGATAGGCCCTGAGCGTGTGCCGAGGTAATCCAGTTCAACAAGTTCTTGGCCTTCTGGCATATGCCATCGCTCTACTGAAGGCAAATCCTACCTTGTCTTCTCGTATCATAGATATTGTCGATCCATTCAGATAAAGTAATGCACGCGGGCTGCCCTGATTTTTTTCCGTGACCAAGATATCGCTCAAAGGTTTCGTCGTTGAGGCCGAAGATCCTCCAGAGGATGTTCCTCTTTGTCTGCTTATCAGCCAACTTAAAACAAAAATACAATACGACTGGCAAAATCATGGTGTTGCACAGTAAAAACTTGGGACCCTGAAAATAATTATCTTGCGGATGAGTTTTGTTATGCTAAAATAGGACCTATACCGTTTTCGACCCCCAATAGGAAAACAATCTAACTTCTTTGAAATTTTATTTTCATCATCATCAACGGCGCCGGTCTAAGCCTGCCTTAATGGGGAACTCCAGACACCCCGGTTTTGCGCCGAACTCCACCAATTCGATATCCCTAAAAGCTGTCTGGTGTCCTGACCTACGCCATCGCTCCATCTTAGGCAGGGTATGCCTCGTCTTCTTTTCCTACCATAGATATTGCCCTTACAGACTTTCCGGGCTGGATCATCCTCATCCATACGGATTAAGTGACCCGCCCACCGCAACCTATTGAGTCGGATTTTATCCACAACCTGACGGTCATGGTATCGCTCATAGATTTCGTCGTTATGTAGGCTACGGAATCGTCCATCTTCATGTAGGGGGCCAAAAATTCTTCTCTCGAACGCGGCCAAGAGTTCGCAATTCTTCTTGCTAAGAACCCAAGTTTCCGAGGAATACATGAGGACTGGCAAGATCATTGTCTTGTATTGTAAGAGCTTTGACCGTAGGGTGAGACGTTTCGAGCGGAACAGTTCTTGTAAGCTCTGTTGGCGTGTGTGCGCGAATTTCATCATCGTAACTGTTATCGGTTGTGATTTTCGACCCTAGATAGGAGAAATTATCAACGGTCTCAAAGTTGTATTCTCCTATCTTTATTCTTCCCGTTTGATCAGTGCGGTTTGATATTGTTGGTTGGTGCAGCCCAAGATCTCGCGCTGCCTGCTCGATCTGGATGATGGCAGTTTGTACGTCTTGGGTGGTTCTTCCCATGATGTCGATATCGTCAGCATAGGCCAGTAGTTGGGTGAACTAGAAGAGGATGGTGCCCTCTCTTATCTACATCGGCAACGCAAATCACTTTCTCCAGGGCCAGGTTAAAGAGGACGCGTGATAGGGCATCCCCTTGTCTTAGACCGTTGTTGATGTTGAATGGTCCTGAGAGTGATCCTGCTGCTTTTATCTTACCTTGCACATTGGTGAGGATCAGCCTAGTCAGTCTGTGCTGTCATAGGTGACTTCAAAGTCGATGAAAAGATAGTGCAACTGATGTCCATATTCCTGATTGCCGCAGAGAGAAAATCTCATCTGTTGCTGATTTGCCTGGAGTGAAGCCTCTTTGGTATGAGCCAATAATGTTCTGGGCGTATGGGGCTATCGGACCTAGCAAGATAGAAGAGAATATCTTATAGATGGTACTCAGCAACGTGATACCTCTATAATTGGTGTACTACGTGATATTGCCCTTTCTATGTATGCATCGTCATTGTTCTTGATTCCGATGTGCGACCTCTGAAGAAAACCTCTTTCCTCTCATTTTCACTCAACGCTGTTTTTCTAGCATCAGATTAAAGAAGATACACGATTCTGCCTCTTTCTCTCGAAGTCCTTTGGAATGTTGAGGGCAATCGATAATAATCTAACTTCTTTGATCTGGCCTCGTGCGTATGTTTTATGGAAACATTTTCATATCGCCATATCACCAGGTTTATTGCTTCTATCCCTTTTAATTTCCCTTGCGATTTTGTATTGGCTTTGAATTTTATGAATGAGTTGTTAGCCCCAAGCTAACTCACGTTCGCCCTACCAACTAGGCTCTACTCTAATATTGGCAGCATATCACAACGAGGGCAAAAACTAAAGTTACGACAGTCCCTAAGTCGAGTAGGAAGACTCTATCCTAAAATAGAAGGACCAATAAGATGATTTTAAAGTTCGCCGAAAATCGTGAGTCGATAGTGGCTCGTTTTCAAATAGGGACCACGAAATTGACACCTCAACTACCTCGGCCATCGTACTCAATAGCTTACAAGCTGATAAAACCTCAAAGAAAAGGACGACATCTACATAGTACGACTCTTGCGTATTTCATCTAGTGAGTACATTGAGACGTGTAGATTTATCTTGACAGAATGGGGTAGTAGCCGCGCGGTAAAAGTGTTGAGCCCGGGGGTAATAATTATGGGGGACACTCATTATTCCTTTATTTCAATAAAGTTTCGATTCCATCCTCTCGCGAAAACTACGAAACGGAGGAAGTCATTCACTTCCCACTATCCTCCCTGGATAAACGTATTTCTGTAAGGAAGCGTTTTTAACGTGCTATTTACGGGATCCAGAGATATCCCAACTTGGTGGTTCCTTATAAAGAAGACATTCGCCCACGGAATCGTCTGCACTTGCACCAAAGTATCTATCAGAAGCGTCCTTTAGCCAATTCACAAGTCTCAGCCTATGTTGATTGGATATAATGAATGTAGAGACGACAAAAAATAAATAAATTTTTCTTTACTTCAAAATTGCGTCTGTATTCGGCGACGATCTAATCGAGAAGAGCGGAAGCCTGCGCGCCGGCCTCGTGCTAAGCGGAGGAACCCGGGACGTGATCCCGCCAATGGGGTTAACGGGCGAACCTGACGCTTCGCGTGTGCTTGTTTAAAGCGTCCTTTGATTCAACGAAGGCCTTCAACCTCGGCAAGGGGACCTATTCGGGCCGAACATGGAGTTTAAAAGAGTGCTCCCGCCGCTCCTGGACTTTAAAGGAGCCCTCGTATGGCGGGTGTGTGAACATGTCTTGAGGTCCCTGGGGGTGTCGACCTCCAGCTTCGTTTGTCGGGAAGGTGGCGTCGGTCGCAGCCTTAAAACCGCACCTTTGAGCCGACTCAGCATGTCGGAGTCGTTTAACCCAGCTCTGATGTCCAGCACAGGCTCGGTGGGGAGTCTCCCCGTACACCATCTCTGCGGAGCTGGCTGTAAACTCCTCTCAGTGGGCTGTGCAAAGGCTGAGAAGTACGAAAGACAAGGACTGTGCCCACAACGGTTCGTCATGAGCCATTAAAGCTGCCTTTAGTGTCCAGTGCCAACGTTCCAGCATCTCATTGGACTGCAGATGGTGTGCAGCAGTCCTGTGACGTTTGAAACTAAGAAGCTTATCTAACTTCGAGAAAAGGGTAGACTCAAACTACATTTCCTGGTCCGCGAGGATTACTGCTGGTACACCAAAGCGCTGATCCACTCTTGACAGACGGCCTCGGCGCATGATTGTGCCGTAATGTCAGTATTACTTCAGGCCACCGCGTAACCCTGTCGATGATTGTAAGGCAATACTTGTACCCGTGTGAGTCTCGCAAACGTCCAATGATGTCGAGATAGATGGTGTGGAAACGCTTGTCGGCCGAGGGAATAGACCTACTTCCCTTATTCTGGCACGCGATGCACTATCTGGCCCAAGAGTTCACGTCTTTGTTTATAGATGGCCAGAAGTATTTTCCAGTGATTAACCGGTTCGTCTCCCTGATGCCTGCAAGATCGTTTGCGGATGGCCAGATATGGCCAAAGTTGAAATAAATGTCACTCAGGAAGAAAATCGAGCAACGGCAGCAATGGTCTATTGTCCCTGATAGAATATACCCTTTCTATTGACGTGATGTTTCTTGCAAGAACGGAAACAAGAGTTCAACCCCTGAAATTGTATTGCAGGGGGCTTCGAAAATGACGTTACTGCAGCGGTGAGTTATTGGTCTGATGCTCATTTCACCGGGGAAGTTTTTGCTGCAGGAAAGAAAGAAATAGTGGACCTACACAATTACGAAATTGGTAGAACTACACGTAATTAAGACCTGAACGGTCAAACGACTTTATTAAGACCTAAGGGACCAAAATACGTTGCCAATAAGAATAGGAACAGAATTTTTCTAAATATCATAGTTGCTCAAAATTTTTGGAATACTTCAGGAATCTAAATGATTAGTTTAAGAATTAGTTGCACTTGGACGTAATTATAGCCCCATTAATCATCTGATCCTGGTTTCATATTTGTCTTTCCGGCAACCCATCATACTCCTTATTTTCCACCTAATGGTGATGGTTGGAGAGTAAATAAGGTCCATAATTAATTTCTGTGCGTCACAATTTCTTCTGTTGGTCATAGAAGTTCAGTAATTACATGGTCAGCCTTCTACCTCTCTAACCCTTCTACAGAGTATCTTTTGTTGATTGCACATTCCATTCCCTCTCTCTTTTCTCTGGATCTGAAGCTCCTCAAGGCTTTATACTAGGCCCACTATTATTTTAAGGAGATCTTACTTGGCGTGGGCCACGCCACTTGCGTCGGTGTATCATTTACCTTCACTGATATGTAACGACCCTCTTCCAGCTTTTGGGATGGATTATTTCCCTGTAATGTGTCCCACAACGAATGTTGCGTGGGAATTTTTGAGGTGCCTTTCGTGGAGCTAGATGCTTAGTTAGTTTAGGATTTAAAGGAAACAATGATCACTGAGAACACAAAAAATGTTACGAACTTTTATTCACTTAATTCTTTATCCAAATTTTAGATTGTCTAACAAAAAGACAGTGCAAGGACCGCAAGGAAGGCGTCCTGCGGCACGAAATCCATTGAAAGCCCTGGCAGCTCGCAACGATATCCAAAGTGAATATACGGAGATCAAAACCGGAATCGCAGAGAAGGAGATGAAACGTATAAAGTTGGAGTCGAGTAAGTTGATTGATAATATAGGCGGCAGCTTTTCCCCTTTTAGTTAATTTAGAAAAACTACTTTAAATGTTTCCTTCCTTTTACAGTTGCCAAAAATAGCAATCTCGCCGTCGAAGCATTAGCTGGATTGGCTAGTGTCGAGGATTTCAAATCGGTCAGCCTAAAGTCAAGTTCGTTGCCATTAAATCAATCATTTTTGCCGTACAAGCCCACAATGCTGCTCCACGTGAAGGGTCGAACCCATGTTCAGACCAGACTCGTTGAGTCAGTTTACACCTCTATTAACCGAGGAGACTGCTTTATCCTGATTTCAGGAAGCAAACTCTACCGCTACGTAGGCGCATTTGCCAACGTTATTGAGATCTCACGAAGTAAGAAAATCTGCGCATACCTAATTGAAAATAAGGATATGGGTTGCACTGCCAACTCGGAGACTATCCTGAACGACGGACGTGGCGGAACCGACCGCCATTGGAGGGCATTCTGGTCGATACTCCAAAAGCCGGAGGATTACGAAGTTCCCGATTGTGGGCACGCTGATGAGGATGACCTATTCGAGACAAGTTTGATTGAAACAAATATGATTTATGAATTCGCCGATGATTCTCTAGTCCCGATTGAAAAGTATTGGGGAGCGGTACCAAAAATTGAAATGCTCGATCCAAAGAAAGTCCTGGTCTTCGACTTTGGAAGTGAAATGTATGTTTGGAACGGGAAGAATGCTTTGCCTGACAATAAGAGGGCAGCGATTCGTCTTGCACAGGAACAGTACTCAACACAGAAGATTGACTACGAGGCATGCGCTCTAAATCCTCTGAACTTCTCTCAAATCGCAGGGGACCGCAGCAACTATAAGGCACCGAAACAGTCTGAGAGGTTCGAATGGTGCCTCCTGGCAAAAGTCACACAACACATGGAGACAGTATTATTCAAGGAGAAGTTTGCAGACTGGCCTGAATGCGAACGGGAGGATTTGGAGAAAGATTATCTTTTGAACGGTGTCTCCGCTATCCGGAGCCTCGATGGAAATGCACTCTTCAAGGGAGAACCTTATGAGGAACCTAATTTGGTCCTAGAAGGCAGTAATTTGGGCCGCGGAAACTTCTACTACGATGACGACAGTATGAGGCACTACGACATCAAATCAAAGTCTGTGAACAAATGGAAAATAAATGAGTACTCATTCGAAGAGGAGAACGAGTCCAACTACAGCCATTTCTATTCTGCTGAGAGCTATATCATTCGTTGGATGTATCAAATTTCTGTTACGGTCCGCGAGCTAAGTGGAAGAATATCTTCTCGTAGCATAGCTGTCGGACGCGACCGATGCGTCTACTTCTGCTGGCAGGGTACAGACGCAAGTGCTAACGAAAAAGGTGCAGCTGCTCTCTTAACGGTCGAACTGGACAAGGAGAAGGGTTCACAAATGCGCGTATCGCAAGGTGACGAATTCCCTGCCTTCATACGCCTATTCAGAATACTGTTTCAGCACAAAGGACGTCGTGACGAATGCCTGGCAAGGCGGTCAGATTGGCGCATGTATATTATAACCGGGAACGATCAATCTGAAATCGTTCTCAAAGAAGTTAACTGTGATTCTAATCAATTAAGGTCTCGTGCATCGATATTAGTTATAAATGGTGAATTGGGACAAGTATTTATTTGGCATGGCTGTAAGAGCCTAACGCACACAAAAGATGTGGCTAAACACGCCGCGGAAATTATAAAGGAGCAGAAGTTCCGTGATCTGTTCCCAGATGATGTCAGCTCTGTTCGGATAGATGAAATCAATGAGAGTCGAGAAACTGAAGCATTTAAAAACGCACTATCCAATGGTCTTGATGAGACCGCTTTCTATTCAATGAAATCCTGTGTTAAGGATTTCAACTACACGCCGCGTCTGTTTCACTTCTCAAGCACCCAAGGAGTGTTTAAGGCAACTGAAATTATGTACAGTCTTAGGACGAAGGATTTAGTTAGTCCCTTCCCATTCACACAGTCTCTCCTGTATAACGCTCGACAGCCCACGATCTTTATGGTGGATGATGGAGATAAGCTGTGGATGTGGCTCGGTTGGTGGCCGCTGGACGGATTGAAGAGTAAGTATCCCCTTGTCCTTGAAACTGGAACTTAACTTCATCCCTCACGTTTTATCTAAATCTAAATATATGGTCCTTACTTTTTCCTATCTCCATCCTACAGTTAGCGACGATGAATCTGAAAACCCCAATATTGAGAACCGTTCCGGCGTTAATCGGTGGATCTCGGAAAGGCGTGCAGCACTAGAGACTGCTGTTTCGTACTGGAAAGCAAAGTTTGGTGATAAGTGTCGAACTTTATCGTCGGGTAGTGAAGCCTCTTGCAGTTCATCGTCGAGCGATGAAGACGACGGAGACAACAAAGATCCAACATTTGGAGGAATCAACGGTGATGTGGTTTGGGCTGGACTTGAACCACTTGAATTCAAATCCCTTTTCCCTTATTGGGAGGATAGAAACGATATTAAGGAGATCAATTTACAGGTGAGTTGTTTTATTATCTAAAATTTGATGTTAGCGCCAGTGATGCGGCATTATTCAGTTTGTGGAACCAACTTCTGTATAGCATAAGATCCTCCCAACTTTCCTGACCAATCAAATGAATCTCGTTTGACAACCTACTTGGCCCGATGCAGTCACCTCTTTATGTCTCAAAACACTTTGATTTTTGAAAATGAGGATGAAATCAGCAATCGTATACTCAGCCGTGCGGGGAAAAAGGAGAGGAAATGATAGTTTGATTCCCCCTTCCCCGGTAGTTTTCTCGAAATCCACCCAATAAAATAGCTGAAGCTAAAGAGATAATAGGATGATTCGCTAAATTTTCAGCACGACCCCGTGCTAAAGCTAATAGAACGAGCCCTGTAAATTGGGAATCAAGAATACACTCAAAGCCTTTCCTGCTTGTTGTAAGATACGAATAAAAGGGATACAAATTTGTGGTCTAGCAACCTGAAAATTTCGAAACTTTACTCTGCTAGCAAAAAGTCAACAACGCCTCGGACCGACCACGCACGCTACCTTTGGCTAACGAAGAAGGGCCTAAGATTGCTTTCCGAAATATGCGCACGATCCTCGACAACGGTAGCAGGAGTCCTCAGGTTGCTCACTTTCCCCAACTCGAGCAAGAAATCCAACGATATAAGCTGGTCATTCTGGGGCTAAGCAAAGTAAGATGATGGAAGCCTAGAGAGTACTTCCCTCCCTCTTGGGGCAACGTCCTTTTGTACTCTGGAAAGCCAGACGCGAATCCAATATCAGTTTTTTTCTGATGGCCACCGCAAGCTGCGCTCTCTTGACCTGGGAGCCGGTTTCTGACAGACTTCTGTCTACAAGATTCCGGTCCAAGTTAAGGAGCATCACAATTGTACAATGCTAAGCACCAACGGAAACTTCCGATATAGTGGAGAGGGAAGCGTTCCAAGAGCATCAGTGATCTGAACGCCAAGCTGGCGTTACTCGGACACCGAATGGGGAAGTACAATCTTAGCGACAGTAACGATAATGATGAGAGGTTTGTGAGTTTCTGCAGCTTCCACCGTCTCGTCATTGATGATATATTGTACGAACGCATAGCTTTCCATAAGGTCGCAGAGTTGTTTATCGCTGCTCGTGCAAATACTGCAGATCTACTATTTCCACTCGTATGGAAATCCTGGAAATCCGAAACCTTTGGGAGGGAAGGAGATGATCGTTGAGATTCCAAAGAAGGGCATCCGTTTTGAGTGTGATAATTGGAAAGGTATCTGTGTACTCCCTGCCCTCGCGAAGGCAATAGCTAAAATCATCCTGGAAGGCATCATAGAACATCTCGAAAGCTTGGTCGACAGAGAGCTGGCTGATTTCTGTTCTGGATCTTCCTGCTTTGACCACCAGTCTACGGGTCGTTTTGGAATAGTGCGCGACGTTTAAATCTTCACTTCACCTGTTTTTCATCGATTTCGACAGCGTGAACAAAAAGTGTATCTGGAGTGCTCTACGCAGGAGAGGTATTTCGGGGAAAATAATAGCTATTATCAGAGCGAGATATGATGGCGCAAAATGTCATGTGCTGTATCGAGGATCTTGGGGAGTCCCCAAGGTTGCGTCTCGTCACCGACATTATTTCTTCTTATTATCGGTGACGTTCTTTGGGCTCCGCAGGACGTGGAGGAGTTCAATGGACAATGACATCTTTCCTCAAACAAATGGCAAATGGTCCAAATGGCCCTGAATTGAAAAGAAAAGCAAGTAGAGTTGGATTGAAAATAAACATCAACAAAACCATGGCTCTCAGTCTGATATGTCATAAGGACACTTTTCCAATCAGCATTAATGGGCAGAGCATCGAAGTTGTCGATCAATTTGTATATCGAGGAAGTGTGGTTTGTGCTGATGGTGGCACCAAACTGGATACTGCCCGGTGCATTAACAGCGCTAGATCAGCTTTCGTTGCCTTGCCTAAAATCTGAAAATGCAGTTATCTCAACACTAGGATCAAGTTGAGACTGTTCTGTGCTAGTATTCTTTCTGTCTTGCTATATGATAATAGCATGGAAAGTGAACTCCATTGTTACTCAAAAACCCCAAGCTTTCGTCAATATCTGTCTGTGTCATATCATCGGAGTACGCTGGTCTGACACTATTAAAAACGAAAAACTTAGCGCACAAACTAGATACTCGTACACAATGTGATGGAAAGGCAAAAGTGGCAATGGACAGGCAGGCCACATATTAAAGAGGGGCGACAATTGCATTGCTGGCTACACCATGCAGTGGAATCCGCTCTTCCAACGACGAATGGCGCAAAACAGTAGAGAAGGAGTTCAGACGTCTTGAGAAGTCGTGGGGATAACTGAAGTGCATTTCAGGTAACCGCGAAGCGATGACACGTGGGTGTGGTTGTCGTACTATATCCCACCAAGGGGTAACTGGCAATCATACTCCATTTGATTTGGTTGATTTAACCAATTTTTAAGGGGATGTCTACGTTAGGTCTTTTTCGATTTATGCAATTACAGGCTTATTTCAAGTTTATTTGAGACTCGCAGCATTCTCGAAGCGTTCGACTGACAAACAATTCAAACTATTATTGATCGACTCCGTGATAATCTCTTATGAGAACCGAAAAACGTCAGGAAGTTTCATCTGGTTCAAAGAGAATATTTGTCAATGTCTCACCTATGTCCTAAGAGTACTCCCAAAACAATACAGGTGAAGCTGCGTCTGAAAAGGTGAAATTGAAATTGAAATTATCAACTTTTTTTATTTTCGAAAATCCCGGCATCTTGTCCATGAACGAGTGGTCTACGCACTAATATGCAACTACTGCAGGCCAACATTAACTGGAGCGACCAACGCTAATCCTCAAAAGAAATAATCTCCTATGGTTCTATTCAGTTCTTGATGATTGGAACTGTGTACACTGAGTTTATCAGAGATAACCCTCCAACACGCCGCCGGTTTTCCACTGGTTGGAAAGTCCACAGCAAAGTTTCTCATGAAGTCCAGCTGGCGTGTGGCATAGTCCATGGGGAATGCCCGCAATTCCCTAGGTACTTTGTCTATGATGTTACTGTGACCTCCCTCCTTGCCGAGGAGCGCAAAGCTATCTATCGCCGTAAGGGCGAAAACTTAAGGGAAGTGGTTGCCCGTAAAGAATGTCAACGCATCCTTAGCGAGCGGCAACTTTCTTGGCAAAATGAGTCAAGGGGCCAGAGGACTGCGCGGCTCATCGACAAGTTAGACCCATGGTTGAACAGAAGGCACGGTGAGATTGATTACTTCCTTACCCAACTTCTAATTGGGCATGGAGGTTTTCAGTCTTACCTGCACAAGATTGGGAAGGCGTGATCTCCTGACTGTGTGTTCTGCAATGGAGTGGCGGATGACGCTGAATACACCTTTTTCTCTTGCGAGAGGTGGGATGGTCTACACCAGCAGCTTTATGCAGACGCAGGGGAGCTCTCTCCAGACAACATCGTCAGAGAGATGCTGAAGAGCGCTGGCAACTGGAATCGTATTGCGCATTATGTTCGGGCTCTTCTTATTACGAAGAAGATTGAACTCGACCGGCGGAGGGATCGGACGGTAAGGGGTTCCCTGAACTAACAACAACTCCCTTTCTCTCCTCCCCTCCCGTTGGTGAAAGGAATTTCCTGATTTGAAAGCTCCCAAAGCCAGGAGAGCGGTAGGGCTAGCCCGAAGTAATGTGTCAAACGGTTCCAGGCTAGTTCTCTGATGGCAGGGAGGTGTTTAGTTGGTAGTCCGCCAGCGTGCTGTTGCGGGAGTCCAACACTCTGCGCGTAAACGCATTCACCTACCCTACTCCAAAAAAAAAAAACTGTGACCGTAGGACTTCGCTACCCAGCATCCGGAGTCACATAGTCTGACGGCACTCCACGCTGCAACGTATTTAATGTGGAGGTCTAGGGGGAGGAGATGCAGGAGTACATTGAGAACATCTGCCGGGCAGGACTGCAGAGCCCCAGTAGCACCTGCACATGCGGTGAATCCACCACCACTCAACCGTGCCAATTACCTCGTGGAGAGCGGTTTCTGTGGATTTCCCTCTGAGGTAAGCGTACTGGGACTTAAAAAGAGGCGTTCTCTCTATAATTGTCCTTAAGTGGATGTCCAGAACGCGCTGTAGGGTATTCAGCACGAAAGAAGTCAGGCTGATTGGTCAAAGTCCTTCACGGACTTATGACCGCGCCTGCCCGCTGTCGTTATGAAAACCACGTGTATGCGTCGCCGGGACTGTGGTACGTATCCTAAAGAGATGCAGCTCCGGCAAATCTCAACAAGCCACGGAACAATTCTTTCCTGCTACTTCTGAAGCATGACTGGGTCTGGAGATTGATATGCGGAGAAGCTGTTTATAGCCAGCCGATCTTATCCGCGGTAATTACCGATTTGATAGTCTCGCACAGCTGGGGTGGCCGCAAACCCTCCAAGCAAGGTTCTGACTCATAGTCCTCCTCGCTGGCGGGAAAGTGCGTTTGATCCAGCAGCTCCAAGGTTTCACTAGAAGATTCCGACCAGGAGCGTTCCGACTTTTTAAGAAAGGATGGGCTTTTATATTCCTTGGACAGAATGTTATTGAGCCTCGCGGATTTACTGATGTTTTCGATGTTCTGACAATAGTCCAACTAAGACCGCCTCTTGGCGGTTATGATGGCCGACTTGTACTTCTTCAGGCAGTCCTTGTATGGCTGCCAGTATTTATGCCTGTAGCAGATGTTGAAAATTTCTCTGGTCAGCTTCCTGAGACTGGAGAGATCTTCATTCCGCCTGGTTGGCAGTGTCTTTTTGCTGTACTTAGTAGGGCACGAGACTTTAAAGGCGGTATCAAATGCCTAAATGCCTTTTCCAGAGCGCCGACCTTTGCCTCCAGTTCGTCTGTCGGGCCAATCTTACCAATTTGCGCACGGGCGAGTTTGTTTTTAATTACTAGACCAAACTTTCTCCAGTCGATCTTCCTGGGGTCGCTGAAGGGTTTGGAGACCTCTGCGACGAGATCTCGACTGAAAAGTATCCAACTGTGATCCGACAAGAATCTCTGGTCAGACCCTCTCTAATCATCCACCCTAAGAATCCCATTGTCGGTTATTAGGGTGATATAAAAGACCTCCTCCCAACCGTCACAGTTCTCCGAGCAGGGGAAATAGAAGGTTGGTGTACTGCCCCTATTACACACCGATAGGTTTGAAGTAATAATAACATCAAAGAATGATTCATCTCTCTCGTTGATATACGAACTGTCCCAAAGCGTATGCCTTGCATTGACGTTGCAGTCTATCAACAGGTTGACCTTTGTTGCTATGGTGTTCGTCAGATGTTGTAGTTCTTCTGGCGGAGCTGATCGTTCGTGCGCCATGTAAGCCGATGAAATATACACGTCCTCTGCCCCCGCCTGCTCCAACTTGACCACGACTAGGTCGCTGGAGCTCAGGTTCGGACACAGAAAAGCGTGCAGATTCCTCCTCCCCAGAATACATGCTCTTGGTCTGTCCTGATCAGCGTCTCCTATGCTGTGGAATAAATTAAAATATTTGCTTTGGAACCCTTTGATGGTTCGGTCACCTCCGAATCAGGGCTCCTGTGTTAGTGCAAGTTAGCCAAGGCGCACTTCGAGTGGTGCAGATTTATCTGCGTTACCCTCAGCATGATCTACTTGCGTGGAGGATTCGTCAGTCCCCGTCGGACCGTTCATCGCCTTCTCCTCCAACAGTTGGTTGGCGGCGTCGATTGGATCTAGATCGTCATCCAGTTTTGCAGAGCGGAACACTTTTATCTTTGCGTTCCTGACCCAGAACCGCAATTTATAGTCGACTAGAAACAAATTGGTCTCTGGAATATGCGAACGCTCATCGACAACGGCATTGGGTGTCGAGAGCCTTCAGGTTGCTCGCTTTCCTCAACTTCATCGAGAATTCAAGCGATATATTATAAGCTGAACATTCTGGGCCTAACTGAAGTGATATAAGATGTATTCTGGGAAGTATTCCTCTTCATCTTGCGAAACTGTCTTTTTATACTCTGAAAAGCTTAATAGATAGATGGTTTAAATTCCAGAAATCTACAAATCTTTCACTGTTCTTCTGTTCTCAAGACTGTATCTTCATTGCATAACAGCCTATTGCTGTCCAACATGTTGGCTGTCGGTTGAGATCTCCAATTAACTCTATACCTATTCGAAGTATGTTCCACCCTCACTTCCCGCTTTTCGGGTAGTGGGAGGGGGGACTTTTCGGCTTTCGGCGTTGATTTATATACTCAATCTGCTTGCTCATGTCAGGCTTACATTTAAATTAATTAAATCTGATTTCAACTGAATTTCTGAATTTGAAAACATAATCGACATTCTTTCTAACCTACTTGATTTTTTTCTCCATTCCAGGACGGACGTAACAAGGATCCAACCCCCATAGCTGAGTGTCTCTCGCAGCTCACACAAAAGGAATATCCGTTGGCGGTCTTAAAACAACGCCCGCTCCCGGAGGGTGTCGAGCCGACGCGGCTGGAACTGTACTTAAATGACTCGGAGTTTGTGCCGGCTCTAGGGATAACGAGACAAGAATTCGATCAGCTTCCCGTTTGGAAGCAAACCAACTTAAAGAAAGAGCGTGGACTTTTCTAATTGCTGTGTTGCTTTTTTTTAACTACGTTTACAACTAGGATTACACACGCTTCCACGTGTACCCACTTTTTATATATATATTTTGCTAACAAGAACGAAACAAAGAATCAAACAAAGAAATCAACAATCACAAAAGTATGCTTTGTACTTGTCGTAACCTTTCTTCTTTCTTCGCCTAAGTTTAAAAAAAATCGATTTTTAATCGTTTACGAACTATTTTAATGATTTTTCTTGTCTTTGACTAATCGCAAAGCATTTATTTATTACTGAGAGAGATTACTATGCATAATCGATTGCTTTCATTTCATCTAAATATTTCCTAATTTTATTCTGTAAAATTGTTATTTCTATGTAGCGACCCCTACCCCTACCCCCCTCGATCCTCAAAAACAATATCTTACTGTACTGTTTTTGTATTTTGTAATTATAAACTATAATATATAAACAAGTAACTGGTTTTTACATAACTCCGTGTTTTTATTCAGTCTATGAGCTACAGGATCTGCAGATCTGGCATTGGGATAGGTTCTAGCGTACAAAACTTACTGGGGTCCGTCAACACGGAATCGCTCTTGACTTTTATTTTGTGCCTGTTGTCCACTTCGCAGTGGATGCTGTTATGGTCCAGATCGAGAATTCGTAAGCTGTTGCTGTCGTCGTACAGGTCGATCACGCTGCTCCGGTCCAGGTCCATAATTTGGTAGTCGTCCTTGTCAAAACTACCGCTCACGGCTTCCGCTAATACATAGGCTGCCTGCATGCTCGTTTCTTCTTCCCGATCGTCTGAGCAATCTTGGGCATTATCACAGCTTGACGTGTTCATCTCGGGGGTGGAGACGTTCTTATGCTTGGCGATGTGAACGTTGTAATACCGCCGATTTATCGTGCAAAAATTGCAATGCGCGCACTGAAGAATGACTTCTGATGCATGCTCCGGGTGCCTCTGCCGTATATGTTTCTGATACATGGTACTCTGAATGCACATATAATCACAGAATTGACATTGGTATTGCTTTCCATTCTCATGGGTCATTTTGTGTCTCCGCAAGGCATTGTGGTCAACAGTGTCGTAGGAGCATCTATCACATTGCAATCTTGTCGCGTTCACATCCGTCGTGCTACCCTCCTTCTCCGTGTGCTTTTTCTTGATATGTTCCCTCAACGTTTTAAGGCGTCCAAAAGAGGAGTTGCACTCCTGGCAAACATGAGCCTCTTGAGGTAATGTTGACAGCCTGTGCAGCCTTCGGTGATCCTTCAACTGTTTAGAATTTTTGAAGGCTTTGTTGCACTGATCACATTTGAAGTTCCGATCGTCCGAGTGAATTTTAATGTGAGTATTCGTCAGACGAGACAGAATGGGCGTTTTGAAGGAGCAGAATTCACAACTGTAGAGTTCCATGTCGATTTTATGCTGCCGCCATAAGTGAGTGTGAAGAGTGTTCCATGAACAAAAATCATTTTGGTTGCACTCAGGACACAGCATTTTTTGTGAGGAACTGAAATGGAAAAGTATTTGAAAAGAAAGACGTGAAAGTGATATTTAAAGAGGAAATATGTAGGTTAATTAGGAGGGTTTGAGGTGGGCGAGAAACAAAGCACTCAGACCTAGTGGTCCATTGTACTCGATTCCCCCGTCTAACCTGAATTTGTTTATATATCGCAGGATTTCCGTTAGTGGATGTGATGCTACCCGCTGCAAAATCTGATGTCTGATGCGTCTGTAGGCGTGGCACTCACATAGGAAATGTCCCGTGGATTCCGCTTCCTTATTACAGGATGGGCACGTATCATTGTGGCGCAGCAGGATTAGCAACATTCGAAATTTATTTGTTGGTACCACCGCAGTTTCGGCGAGAAAGCCACCAAATGTACAAAGCACCACCTCGCCTAACGATTTTCAATTCCCTCAGCAGGCGTAACTACCTCGTAGGTACTGCTGCGGAGGTTTCAGTTCTTCCCGTACCCCGGCATCATCGGCTTTTTCCGCAACCATTGAAACTGGCGGCAGCAAATTCCTCCCGAATCAACACCTACGGGTATAGGCAAGTGGACATTAGTGTTGGCTTGCGTAGGAGGTTTCTATGGCGATTCATCCTGGCGGATGTCAGCTTCCCCATACTAGGCGCAGACTTCTTGTGTCACTATGGGTTGCTGGTGGACTTGCAAAACAAGTCTCTTATAGATCCCGTAGGCCAACCTTAATTCGTCGGGCCAAATGGCATCTCACCCAAGTTACAATCTTTACGTACTTTTACAAGACATTACCGACTCTCGTGTTCGGGCACTACTCCAAAGGTTCAGCCAGATTACTACCGAGCGTAGTCTCTCGAAACCAATGAAGCACAATGTGCAACACCACATTAACACCACTGGTTCCCGGATCTTCTCGAAGGTGCGTCCCCTACCACCCCAGAAGCTGGCTATTGCAGGGAAAAAGTTTGAACAAGTTATGCAACAGGGTATCTGCAGACCTTCGGATAGCTGTTGCTCTTCCGCACTCCACATGGTCCCTAAGCCAAATGGCGAATGGCGCCCCTGTGGGGATTACAGAAGGCTAAACGCACAAACTGTTCCAGACCGATATCCTATTCCTCTCATCCACGACTTTGCGACTGCCGCATCTTTTCGACCTTGGATTTAACCAAGGCGTATCACCAAAATCCTGTAGCTCCAGAAGACATTCCAAAGACGGCAATATGCACACCCTTTGGACTCTTCGAGTTCACACGGATGACTTTCGGGTTGTGCAATGCGGCACAAACCTTCCGGTTCATTCACTCAGTCCTGCGAAACCTCGACTTATATTTGAACGATGTTTTGGTCGCATCTTCCACAGAGTCTGAGCACTTAGCCCATCTCGAGTGTATTCTTCAACGTCTCCTTGAGGCTGGTTTAGTCCTAAACGTTGAGAAATGCAAGTTCCTCCAGGCACAGGTGAGATTCCTCGGCCACTCCATTTCCCCTGCCGGAATACAGCCCGACCCAGTCAAAGTGCAAGCGATCTCAAGCTTCCTGCGTCCGAAAATCGTGGAAAACTTACACCCGGTGTCTACGGCGCGGTCAGCCAAAAAGGAGAGTACAACAACTCCCTTAATGAGAGGCCTGTCGGTCACACTGTTGCCTAACTCTTCTAAAATACGGGGAGGAAGGCTCGCCAGAAGGAAACTTTAGCCGCAAAGGAGAAGGGACTACAGGCTTGCCTGTCAGAACCTTCTCCTCCGCCTGTACCCGGAAAAACGGAAGAAAGGGAAGCTGGTAATGTGGACGCAACTTGTTTAATGCCGATATGTGAAAACAGATCGATGCAGCCCGGCCTCCGTGAACCTGGGAGGGCTTCTAGCCAACGACAACGGAAGGCACTGCGAAAAAAGGCGGAGTTTCTTATGAATGAGGACATGAACGTTGCTACACCACCAAGTGTGGCGATATCCAGAGAAATCGGACGCAAGAATACGGAACTTTCAATTGAAGATGAGAACAAGCTGGTAAACTCGGTGAAATCCACACTGAACGCAGCAGTCTTTTCAGTTCAGCGGCGGTTTTCATATTAGACTGCACTTATGGCTATAAATATAAGAGTTAGTCAAATCAACCTCCAGCATGCCAAACCTTCTACCTATCTACTGGCGGTAAAGCTGGCATAGTTGCAGGACTGTCCTTATATATTTCTGGTTCAAGAGCCATAGGATCGTTTTAGCCAACCAATCAATTGCACTTGAGGATTGCAGTTTATGCCAACACGAAGAGGCAAATTGGCGGCGTTATGACGGACGCCACAAGGTTCAGCCACGCGCTTATCGGTCTTTCAGTGAGTGAGGAAGCAAAGCTAAACCACCCAGCCAGTTGCTACGAGAAATGAAGCAGCTGGGTAGGGATACAGTCGGCTCGGAGCTGCTAAAATCTCTCTGGCTGCAGCGACTCGCGGAGAGCACCCACACCATCTTGGCCTGCGCGGACTCGGGATCGCTGGAGGTGTTGTCCGCCACGGCCGACAAAATGCACGAGGTGTACATGCGCCCCGTGGTCGCGGAAGTTTCCCGAGACAACTCGGGAAATCGACGAACTGAAGTCGATGGTGACGACATTGGCCGACCCGGTCGCCAAGCTCATTACGGCGGTAGGTACTTTGCATTCGGCAGGTAGATCTCGATCGCAATCACGGTCGAGGTATGCTTCCCGAAGGGGCGTTTGAATAATCACGCCGGGATCCTCATTGGCCTCGACGGTTTCTTGGTACCACCAGAAATATGAAGCTCAAGCGACTAAATGTACCACCGGAATTTAGCTTAGCCTAGTAAAAATCTAGACCCGCTGGGTGCCTCTGTGACGGCTACTCGAGCAGTACCACGCCGCCTTACAATCTTCCACCCCCTAAGCAGATGTTGCTTCCTGGTCGACACTGGCGCTAAGGTGTCGGTTCTCTCGGTACTCTGTCCGAACACCCTTATTCCGTAAAACCTGGGTTTAGTCGGCGCGAACTCATTTCCCATGAGCACCTATGGCTATAGACAGGTGGACGTGAGTCTCGGACTCTATCGAACGTTCTTCATTTTAGTGGAGATCAGCATCCCCATATTAGGCGCACACTTCCTTTTTCACTATGGACTACTGGCTGATTTACAGAACAGAACATTGATAGACCCCGCAACCTCGTTACAGACGTCATGGAAGATATCTACCTACCGAGATAACACTCTCCCGATCATTTTCGAGGACATTGCCGGCTATCGCATTCGCGCATTCCTCCGAAAGTTTCGCAACATCACAACGGAAAATAGTTTCTCCAAGCCGGTGAAGCACGAAGTGCAGCACCATATCAATACCACCGGCTCTCCAATCTCCTCAAGGATGCGTCCTTTTTCACCCAAGAAACTTGCTGCTACGAACAGAGAGTTTGGGAATGTAATGAAACGGGGTATCTGCAGACCATCGAACAGTTGTTAGTCCTCTCCGCTTCATATGGTCCCTAAGCCAAACGGCGAATGGAGGCCATGCGGAAATTATACAAGTCTGAATGTTCAGACAGTTCTAGATCGATACCACTCATCTATGATTTCGCGCACTCATTAACGAATTGCCGTGTTTTTACGACTTTGAATCTAGCCAAGGCGTACCACCAAATCCCTGTGGCTCCTGAAGATATTTTCACACCTTTCGGACTCTTCGAGTTTACTAGAAGGACTTTCGGCTTGTGCAACGCTGCGCAGACTTTCCAGAGGTTTATCTACTCTATTTTACGAAACTTAAACCTTTGTTTCGCATATATGGATGATGTTTTGGTTGCTTCCAAATCTAAGCACTCAGACCATCTCGAGTGCATTTTTCAACGTCTACTTGAGGCCGGACTTGTCTTAAACGTTGCAAAATGCAGATTTCTACAGAAGTAGGTGGAATTTCTCGGCTAATTAGTTACCCCTGACGGTATCCAACTTGACCCATACAAGGTTGACGCGATTAAGAGTTTCCCACTATCAAGTACGGTTAAGGATCTGCGAAGCTCCTTGGGCATGCTCAATTTCTACCGTTATTTCTTGCCCAGAGCCACTCATCACCAAGCGATACTGAACGCTGACTTGTCTGGGCCCAAAACTAAAGACTCCCCCGAGATTGCGTGGTCTGCTGAGCCCGTCCATGCATTCGGTTTTGCGATAGTCAAACAACAGCTTTTTGAGGCAACACTGTTGGCATTTCCTCAGCCAGATGCTCCCGTAGCTGTGTTCGTCGATTCCGCAGATACTGCCATAGACGCCGCTCTGCACCAACGGGTGAATCAAATCTGGCAACCGTTTAACTTATTTTCAAAACAGCTCAACCCAGTTCAACGCAACTAAAGGGCCTACGATCGTGAACTATTGGTCGCGTACTTTGATTCGATTTCTCTCTCGAGGGCAGGCCGTTCCCTATATTCACGGACCACAAGCCCCTCACATTCGCGCTTAGACAATAGCCCGGCAAAGCGTTGTTGCAGACGCTTTGTCTCGAATTTCGGAGGTCACAGTCCCTGCCTCGGTCGATTATACGGTAATCACCGAGGCACAAAAAGACGACGCAGAGTTTCGAAGCCTGAAGGTAAATTCCAAATATAAATTGAAGGAGTTTCCTATTTTCGGCTCAAACTCTTACTTACTCTGCGAGACCCAGGACATTCATTCCGGCTGATTTTCGCAGGGAAGTATTCCATGCAATTCACGAGCTTGCGCACTCAGGCATCAGGACGACGAGCCGGTTAGTCACCTAAAAATATTTTTGGCCGTCCACGAACAAGGACGTAAAGTCATTGGCCAGACAGTGCATCTCGTGCCAGAAGTGCAGGATCAATAAATACGTTCGAAAAGAAGTAGGTGTGTTCCTTTGATCAACCAAGCGCTTTCACACCATCCGTCTCGACATCATCAGCCCTTTGCGAGATTTGCACAGATTCAAGTATTGCCTCACAATTATCGAGATGTTTACGCAGTGACCTAAAGCAATACCTCTGCCTGACATTACGGCGCAATCATGTGCCGAAGCTCTCTGTCGAAAATGGATTCCGCGCTTTGGTGTTCCAGCCGTTATCATCATGGACCAGGGAATGCAATTCGAATCTACTCTTTTCGTGGAGTTAGGAAAGCTCTTTGGCTTTAAACGGCATAGGACTACTGCATACCATCCATAGTCCAATGGTATGCTGGAACGTTGGCACCGGACGCTGAAGGCCGCTCTAATGGCCTGCGACGGATCCGTCGTGGTTGCGGTCCTTGCCTTTCCTCCACTGTACAGCCCAGCGAGAGGAGTTCGCGGCCAGCCCAGCGGAAATGGTTTAGGTGGAAAAACTACGTCTCCTCGGTGATCATCTTTTGAACATCAGAGTAGGGCTAAACGACTCGGGAATGTTGCATCTGCTTAGGGACGCGATTTCGAAGATGCGGCTGACTCCACCACCCAGGCACGCGATATTGGAGGTCAACACCCCCAGGGGTCTCGAGACATGTGATAAGGTCCTCATCAGGGTCGACGCTCCTCAGAAGCCGCTGTAACCACCATACAAGGGCCCCTTTAAAGTCCTGGAACGAGGCGAGCACTCCTTCAAACTTATCGTCCGAGGTGGACCCAAGTAGGTGTCCTTGTCGAGGCTGAAGGCCTTCGACGAGCCAGTGATTGCTTCGAAAGGGCGCTCGCGAAGCGTCAGATTCGCCCGTTGACCCCAATTGGCAGGATCACGCGGATGGTTTGCTTCGCTGAACCCGCGTGGCACATCGGAGGCGCGAACCTAGGCACCAACATGAATTCGCCTCCACCGCTACATTCAATGGCCGCCGAAACAGCTGACGCTCTGACATGGGACTGGGGCGAAGAAAAATGTCAAAGTATAATTTTCATAAAATTAGATTGCAACGGATTCAACTTGATTTCGTAACTTTATTTTTATATCCAACATTTTGGCCGTGAAATGTAACCACAACCGTAGAAGTAAGTTGCTTCCCAACTGATCCAGTTTACCATGGAGTGGAAGGCGGAATTAGCACTCATCAATTCCTAAAGAAAATGTAGACTACCTTTCTCTTCCTTTTATTCTGAATCTCCCCCTTTTCAATTTTTTTAGGGTACCGCAAATATCTTGCCACATTGATAGTCACCCCCTTAACCAGATATTCAATCAAAATTATTCTTTTATGGTCTAAAATGCAGATGCCAATATTTTTTTTGTTTGGCTGAAATTGAGGTTTTGAACTTTTTAACGGACGGTTACCTCTAATCTTCCAAAACTTTATGAGAAATCAACCGTGACTTACCTCGTATGGCATTTTTTGTGATACTCCAGTTTGCTCTTGTCCTTGAACCTGTACGCACAATCCAAATCACATTTATGATATCCCAAGTCTTCAGCGGATGCATTGGCGTTAGATTTCCTCAACTTTGTAATGCCAGTCTTTTTCGACCCCACTGGCCTTCCACGACTTCGCCGGATAGTGCTCAACTCGATTTCAACTTTATCACTGCGGTCTTCCATGAGATTGTCAGCCACGTAGATCCTGCCCTTCTCTGGTATCGGTGCTGCATTACCCTCTGCAACTGGAGCAGTTGTTGTTTCCATTTTCTCAGGCTCGTTTTCGATCGCTCCTTGTTGGTTTAGATCATCCTCTATTTCCACAACTTCAGCTCGTTGACTTTCGGTATTTTCCGTGTTTGGATGTTCTTCTTTGTTGAACATTGGAAACAGAATCTCGTCGTGGATTTTTTCGGGAGAATTAAACACGCCGCTATCGGCTATCAGCTCCTGGGCACACACGAAAAGTATGTCCTGATCATTTTCGAGGTCTATAATCTGCTGGGGCGTATTCAAATCGAAATGCGTCGAATTTGGTATGGATTCTGGCTGTAATTTCAGCGGCGTCACCGTAGCGTTTTCAAGATCCTCGAAATTGTAATAACTACTCCAGTTCGCAGGCATCAGCTCGTTCTCGGATATGCTGAAACTGGTGTCTGCATTGTAAGGCAGGTCAGGAATGATGTAAGGCGTGCTGTTATTAAGGAGCCGAACTTCATCGGAACTCTTGGAGTTTTCAGAGGAAGGAATCGACGAAGCTTGGTGGGTCATGTGATTGTTATTTGTGCTTTGCTCCGGAAGGGGTGCCAGTAGATTTTGCACTTCATTCATATTCATCAGATTCAGTTCGTCAACCGTACGCAAATGCAATACATTCGGCAACTTCTTCTGCGAATTTTCAAAAGCAGGCGGAGCGGAAAATTCAGTTCCGCTGAAGCAGTTTGATGTCTTCAGCATGTTCGTGTTTAAGTCGTAAATGTCCAGGGAGGACTGATTTTCGTCCAGCGGGAACAGCTCTAACTTGTCATTCGCGTTCAGGATGTTGGACGGATAAGCTGATATGGGCGGCACCAAAATTGGTTCCTTCAAAATGTCGACATTTTTTATGTAAATTTTAGCCTTGCATGCAGTATTGGGCGCCGGCTTTGGCGAGCTGACGTCCTCAGGAATGGGAGCACAGCTATTTGTGCGAAAGGTTCCATCCGAGGAGTTTTCATGTGAAGATATTAAGGAAGGAAGTATCACTTGACTCGGACTATCTGTGTTGATGAGGTCGATATAGATTGGGCCGCTTTGTGGACAACTGTCCAGCGTAGGCGATGGATCCGAGAACGGCTGGATGATCTCGGTGTTAACGAAGTTAGTTTCGGGTTGTCGCAGCACATCAACACTTTTAATGAAAATCCGGTTTGGTCGCTGCTCTGGAACGGGCATTGGCGCGGGCTGGTGAGTTTCATTTCGGTCCTCAATGAAGTTCTGAATCTCACTCATCGGCATTTCATGGTCCAACTCTAGATGGACTTCCAACGCCTTCCTCGCGAGAAATTCGTTATCACACGCAGGACATTTTCTAGTTTTCTTGACGACGTTGTTACTACTCCTAATGTCATTTACTTCCGCTTGTTGTGGATGAGATTCGCTCAAATGCTGGTTCAGACGGTTCTCAAAGGCGCTGGCAAACAAACACTGAGTGCACTTAAAGCATTTGACGACGTTCTTTGGCCTTGCGGTAATCAAATTTGGGGCTATATCGCTCACAGCTTCCCCTTGTGGTTCACTTCTAACAAGGATTGCGTTTTCTGGAGGATGGTTCTCGCCTAGCTCGAATTTAATCGGCTCTGACTTGATCTCTTCCTGGTTCTGGGCATCTCTTTGCTGGGCCTTACACTGCGTGGAATTCTGAGGATCAAGGAAGTTGTTGGGAATCTTCACGAATATCCTGGCTGTTGGCAATTCGGCGGTAAGCTGATCCAGGTGGAGGCTTTGAGGGATTGGTTCTTCGCAGGGCAGAATTTCTCCGTCAGACGGTTGGAACAATTCGACATCCTGACAGTGCAATTAAAGGATTAATCATAAACAACAATGTTAGCTACGCAAAGTACCTGCATCAAGTCGCCATTGGTAATGAAACTATTTTCAAAATCGTTCATTCTACTGGAATATGCACCACGGAAACCAGGGATCAAGCCATTGTTTACGTCTGCCCATCAACCAAATTTGTTGACAGCTACTTTCTGTTGTTCTGTTACATCAGCTGATTAATGACGTAACAAATCAGCTGATGTTCAATTCTCACTGTTCCGTTATCTCTATATCCAAAACTAGAATACGCATTGCTTGTCCCTTAATGTCCCAAGAATGGTCGAGGCGACCCAATTACAACCAAGAATTTTTGTTAAATATGCAATTTAGCTTTTTGCAAAAAATTGTAATTTGTTGATCAAGCAATTAAAGTAAGAAATAATTTTGTAAATAAATCAGAACGAAATGAATAAAGTAGGCTAGCCATAATCAATCCGCGGTGTTTTCCATTACTGGTTTTTACTAGCCCCATTACCCGTCCCAAGGATCCGTAATCTTTGTTGTGGTCTAAGAGCCTTAAGCAAATATCCCAAGGATTTTTGCCATACTCCGATACCCAGCAAGTAGAGTTGACTCCATTAATGTCTTAGCTATCTAAATATTTAATAAACTCTGCTCGCAACTCTCTCGATGATTGTAATGTTGAGGGAACTCAATAAGAAAAATCTTCTAGGGAACCAGAGGTGAAACTCGAAGGTGAACGGCAATCAAAACCCCAATTCAATATACATATGACTACCGTGTCAAAGGCATGCTAGCCCACTATGAAAAATCTCAAAGTATAAAACAACAAAAACAAGAAGCAACCCTAAGCTCATCGATGGCAACTTAGGTTCTCCGCTCATTCAATTGGGAACCATACTAACGGACGAGTCAAAGCAAGCCCCTTTTGTCAGTACAAGAACCCGAGACGCCAATATATACAGTTATGATAGTAAGTGACGCGAACAGCATCATTATCACAAGGCATATTGGCTCATCCAGCACTGCTCCTCCCTCAACGATGTGCCTGAGAGCGCGTGACTGACCCTGTGGAGGGTGTCAAGCAATGAACTGCAGGATAGATTGACTTGGAATATGTCTCCCTGCGTGGCAACCAGTCTTCCGCTGAGCGTGATATGCCACTCTACGAGGGTGATATGAGGCTCTTCAGCAGCCCTCGTCTATCAAGACCGTTAGTGAGTGGTGATAGCCACACCCTATACGAGGCGACCATATTATTAGCAATGCCGCGAATCTAGACTGGAGAATCAAAAAAGTCTCACTCAATGCAGGGTGTCATGCCAACCGGTCTCATTGAATAGTTTACAGTCGGTGGTAACTAATTGTATTTGAACAGGGTCTCACAGTGCTACGCTGGGCTATGGCACGGCGGACCTCCTAACCCCCAAAGAAGACAACAACAAGCAAGCAAGACCCCGCACCGCACACAAACTGGTCCAGCAGGCCGAGACACACCTCCGAAACACTGGAAGCCAAATGATTACACCCAAAAAGGGACAAGTTGGAGCAGCAAGCAGTGGAGCTAAGGTGAACATTGGCCTACAACCAACAATGTCTCTGCTCGAAAAGCTGGGACAATCTAAAGCACGTCTGAGACCAGTATATCAGACGTCCGGAAGGAGACAGGCCTCAGTAAAGCAAATGCGAAATGGCACCTGCGCTATCTGAAAGCCAGAAACCAGAAGAGACACATAAGAAGGCTCAGGATAGACCCAGCCATCATTATCGGAACCAAGAAAGCGGGGAGCAGCGGAGATTCAACCATATAAGGGAAATTATCATCAACATCGCAATAACCAGTATCCGGTCTAGGCCTGCCTTAATTAGCAGCTCCATACATCCTGGTTTTGCGCCGAGATCCACCAATTGGATATCCCTAAATGATGTCTAGTATCCTGGCGAACCCTATCGCTCCTTCTGTGGCAGATTCTGCCCTTATAGACTTTCCGAGTTAGATCATCCTCATCCATACGGATTAAATAACCCGCCCACCGTAACCTATTCAGCCGGATTTTATCCACAACTTGAAGGTCATGGTATCGCTCATAGGTTTCGTCGTTATGTAGGCTACGGAATCGTCCATCCTCATGTAGGGGACGAAAAATTCTTCGGAGGATTCTTCTCTCGAACGCGGCCAAGAGTTCGCAATTTTTCTTGCCAAGAACCCACGTCTCCGAAAAATACATGAGGACTGGCAGGATCATTGTCTTGTACAGGAAGAGCTTTGATCTTATGGTCAGACATTTCGAGCGGAACAGTTTTTGTAAACTGACATAGGCTCTGTTGGCTGCCAACAACCATGCGCGGATTTCATCGTCGAAGCTGTTATCGGTTGTGATTTTCAACCCTAGATAGGAGAAATTATCAACGGTCTCAAAGTTGTAGTCTCCCATCTTTATTCTTCCCGTTTGACCAGTGCGGTTTGATGTTGTTGGTTGGTTGGTTTTTGTTCCTGACGTTGCCACCATATATTTAGTCTTGCCTTCATTGATATGCAGCCCAAGATCTCGCGCCGCCTACACGATCTGGATGAAGGCAGTTTGTACGTCTTGGGTCGTTTTTCCCATGATGTCAATATCGTCAGCATGGGTCAGTAGTTGGGTGGACTTCAAGAGGATCGTACCCCTCACATTTATCTCAGAATCACGGATCACTTCCTCATTTTTTGATGGTTTATCGGCACGACCTTCGTTGACTGCGGTTATTGTGGTATTACGCTGCGCTATGGATCTCACCTGATTGCCAGAGGGATTCTAAGTAGCGTTGTTATTCGAGGCCGGAGCAGTGGATAGTGATTCGAGTCTATATATATTAGTATTATCCTGATACCATGCCTACGACAGGCTTTGAGGGTTCGTTCTATTGCCTCGTAGAAACTATCTTTCTTGGACTCTGCAGTTTCCTCAGTAGGGGCGTGAACGTTAATGAGGCTTATATTTCTAAATTTGCCTCGCAAGCGAAGAGTGCATAGCCGTTCGCTTATGTTTTCAAAGCCGATAACAGCAGGTTTCATTTTTTGGCTGACTAAGAAACCTACCCCGAGCACATGATTTACTGGATGGCCACTGTAATATATGGTGTAGCGACTCTTCTCGAGGAAACCGGTCCCTGTCCAACGCATCTCCTGTAATGCTGTTACATCAGCCCTATATTGCGACAGAGTATCGGCTAGCTGCTGGGCAGCATTCGATTTGCATAGGGAATGGAAGTTTCATGAGACAATGCGAAAATTTTTATTCCCCGTTCGTTGCCGGTTTCGTCTTTGTGTTATCCAGGTTGTCCAGTACGAGGCTCCTTATGTGGATTGGTAACAAATTGTTTTCCGTGTAGGGTTGTCAGCCTTACGCATCCCCCAACATGGAGGACCAGTTGGTACAATTTGTCCCATTTTTAGGCGCGGGAGACTAACCTTCAGCTTTCTCCGTGTGCAGAAAGAATTCCCGACGATCAGCACGTGGAAGTGGAGTTAGGGTTTGATAGTAAAGCTGTTAGTATTGGTTCGGCAGGCGTTTCCAAGGTTTTATGTTCTATCGTGGGTACCAATCCATGTTTTCGTTTGGGATCGTTTTAGAAAAAACATACCTCGAACCAGTGGGTAAGCAATATACAAAGCAACTACAATGGCAAAATATAGTGATTCTAACTGAGTACCAGATAGCTATCACGGCTAATGAAGGTCCAAGCAATTGGTTTGAGAATGAGACGTACAAACTGCCTTCATCCAGGTCGTATAGGCGGCGCGAGATCTTGGGCTGCACATCAATGAAGGCAAGACTAAATATATGGTGGCAACGTCAGGAACAGAAACCAACCAATGAACAATATCAAACTGCACTGGTCAAACGGGCAGAATAAAAATCTGAGACTACAACTTTGAGACCGTTGATAATTTTTCCTACCTAGGGTTGAAAATCACAACCGATAACAGCTACGACGATGAAATCCGCGCACGGTTGTTGTCAGCCAATAGAGCGTATTTCAGCTTACAAAAACTGTTCCGCTCGAAACGTCTCACTATAGGGTCAAAGCTCTTACTGTAGAAGACTATGATCTTGCCAGTCCTCATGTATTCCTCGGAAACTCGGGTTCTTAGCAGGAAAAATTGCGAACTCTTGGGCGCGTTCGAAAGAAGAATTCACCGAAGAATTTTTGCCCCCTACATGAGGATGGACGATTCCGTAGCCTACATATCGACGAAATCTATGAGCGATACCATGACCATCCGGTTGTGGATAAAATCCGGCTCAATAGGTTACGGTGGGCGGGTCACTTAATCCATATGATGGATGGATGATCCAGCCCGGAAAGTCTATAAGGGCAATATATATGATAGAAAAAGAAGACGAGGCAGACCCTGCCTAAGATGGAGCGATGGCGTAGGGCAGGACGCCAGACAGCTTTTAAGCATACCGAATTGGTGGACCTCGACGAAAAACCGGGGCGTCCTGAGTTCCTTATTAAGGCAGGCCTAGATCAGATACCGGTTGTTGCGCCGTAGATGATGATGCTGACGATCTCTTGCATCCAACACTACGCTATCTAACATTTCCACATATTGCGTCATTGTTACACTAAGAGGACCTTAACAGCGGTAGATATGGACGACGTTAAACTTTGACTTTACAAAGCCAACTGCCGGGAATAGCATTGATTTTTGCATGGCTTGTCTTCTATGTGCCCATATGCAGCGTTGAATTCGATTTTTGAATGGTATGTGGGAGCAGATCTTCAGTTGCCTCGCAGTGGTTGAAACTAACATTTGTCAACCTCATTTAACCGTGCGATTCAGCACCCTTCTGTATGCTAGACATTTACTACGATCTGCAACGTGCCGGCTGTCTATTCCCCCTTCCCTCTTATACAACGTGCATGTTAGAGCTCCACAGCAATTTTTTATGAAATTGGCCTCTTTCTCATGCTGCTGCAAAATGGCCCAAAGTCGAAGCAGCCGGAGCGTTTCTTTGGAGATACTTGCTCACTGAGCCCATACAAGGCTGACGTATTCTTACTTGTTCGCTGTAATAAATTTAACCACTGATTCTTCAGGCAAGCCTTTTTATGGAACTCTACTCTATTCTTATCTCTTGATTTCGTGTTTTAACTTCCGTTTGCTGACCTAGCACCTTTCCCAATATCAGATCGACTTTCTGTGTTCGTCTGATACAAATCGTACTGCGATCTATGTACTTGCCTACCTTTCCATTTTTCTGGTTTGTCGTTGGATTACCAACGGTGAAAAAGCTTTTTTCTGCTTGGATGCTTGCTAGCTCAAGAAAGGCGACTGACAGGGGAAACGTGACCGTCATATCCTAAACAAAAATTCAAATAGCTCGTTGATGGGGTAGGTAGGTAGGTATCAGTGACCGCTCCGAGGAGCCCAATTAGCGCTTTGGTGCGGCGTTTTGATACCACAAACTCCTAAGACCGTGACTGTTGTTATGGGAGCAGGGAGGCAGAGTCCAGCCGGCTCGGATCTTCAGAGCCAGCCCGTAGCATTCACGAAGTAAAGCAGCTCGCCAACCCTGCAGCTAGAAATCTCTTTGAGGTCCCCAAAGAATGGTTTACCCAGTGTCCGCAGCCTGACTCTAGCCAGCGCTTGGCAATCGCAGAGAAAGTGCATGAGGGTTTCCCTTCCTTCTCCGAAGCTTCGGCAATGCGAGTTGTAGGGTATGCCGAGTCTAGCGGTATGGCACCCTATGGGCTAGTGCCCCGTGCAGACCGCCGTAATCTTGAATGCATTTGCACGCGTCTGACACAGGAGCTCTCGTGATCGGGCTATGTTATAAGTGGGCCAAATTCTCCTTGAGTTGGCACAGCTTGTAAGCCTTGGTCATCTCAAGCCCGCGGCTGCTAGGTAGTGCGAGTAGACTCGGCCCCCGACAGCCGCTAGTGGATCACCGACTGTATTCGCCGAGGGATTGCCAAGAGCAGAGCCTTGCCTGGCCAATCCGTCAGCCCGCTCATTCCCCTCTATGTTCCTATGCCCGGGAACCCAGAGGAGAGTGACCTTGAGCGTGCCGCCCAGACGGTTAAGCGCGTCTCTGCACTGCCCCACCAGCCGGGAAGATGTCATTGAGTACAAGGCATTGATGGTCGCTTGACTGTCGGTCAGAATGACTATGTTACGCTTGGGGCTCGAATCACGCTCCAGCCATCGACAGCCTTCCAATATCACCAGTACTTCCACCTGGAATACACTGGCGAAACCTGGGAGACCATACGACTTGGATACACCGTGTGTATTCGAGAAAGCCCCCGCGCCGACTCCATAGGCCATCTTTGATCCGTCCGTAAAGAATACTGTGTCATAGTCTTGCAGAACGCCGCCGGTCTTCCACTTTGCCCTGGTTGGAAGGTCCACGGCAAAGGAGCTCGTTGATATTGTCTCTACATCGTTTTCCCTTTCCCAGCTACCTCCTTAACAGGGTATTAGCATTTAATGCTTGGGCATTTTTTCGAGTGGCTTAATATAGGACAACTTGGAGGCCTGATATTTTCCTGAATATTCTGCCCCTCCTTGACGAACTCACACAGCTTATGCGTTCTCCCAGTGAACAAACGCAGTTCCGGGTTGCTCACTTTTACGTCTATCTTTTGCGCTACCAGCGATGGTGTCGTTCCAGCGGACTATTCGTATTCACTTCCGAGTCCCGCGACGTAGCTTGATTGTCAACGGGCAAAGTTGTCCACGATGGTTACCTCGCAAGCTTCGAGCTCTCACGAAAAGGATTCGGCATAGGTCTCATTTCCCCTCTACTCTTATCTCTTCAAGCACTAGATGCCAGAGTAGTCAGGTTTTCCACTGATGTACTGGGTTTGCCGGAAATCGACGGGGTGGAGCTTGCCTGCACACTTTCAAAACCTGCCGGTACTGGGTTTCTGTAGTGCTCAAATAGTGAGCACTTCTGACTTTGACAATGTTCGGGCTAATTTGTCCGTTCCTGTAGTACCCAAGAAAGTTTAAACACGAGCAATCATTGAGTACAATTTAAAGGATATTTAGAGCAATTGGGTAAGGATTAGGCTCCTGGAATTCATGACATTTGAGCACATTATATTTCGTCGATTATGCCTGATAACAAACTGCACTGAAAAATAAGATAGACATACTTATCCTTCCGAAATGCTGATATGTTGACTCATATTCATCCATCCTGCATGCTTGGATATAAATGTAGGGATTGCAGAAGCTTCCTTCTCAAGTCAACTCAGGAAATGTTCGGAATCAAACACAAATTCCTGTACAAAATTTTGTATACATTTATTTATAAATACTATGTCAATAATATGTTCATTGCCAAATTTCTATTTAAAATTATTCTTATAATCTTTACATTGTATTCCTGCCATTATATGTTTACGAAATCCTAAAATACATTTCTGAATATCCATCGTAAAGATAAAAGTCACTCATCGAAATATATAGAACGGACGAAGATAATTCCTGTATCAATTGTTGCCAGTGTTGCAGTAATACATACCAATAGGTTGTTACAGAAAAAACGCTACAAATAGTAAGAAGTAAGAAGAAACTCCACCCTCCGCGTGTCTTAATAAATACGTTAGCAAAGATAAAGGATATTGCGTAGAATATTACTTGTGTTGCCAAAATGAAAGCTGCATTACGATCGTGTCAATGTCTATACTGAAGTGAATGAAGGATAAATATGTGTTGAGATGCTTAATCGTATTACAAGTTACTGTTAGAAATATAGCAATGAGTAGAATTGTGATTGGAATGATTACAAAATATTAAGTTCTATGGACAATATTTGAGGCTTTTTACTTAGTCGGATATAGAAGCGCGAGTTCGCCAACGCTACTCCGTCGTTCACTACCTGGAATAGCGTTTCAGTAGTTTAAATCAATCAGAATATCGTCAAAATATTTGAACCTACTTTTTAATGATTAACGCCTTAAGATTAATATCCCAAAGATTTGATTGTGCAAATTTAAAATGCTTTACCGTTGAAGTTGGTTTCAAATTATTCAATACAATCAATGCACTTTAAGAAATGTCAAGAATAATTACAATTTCGTGTAGCCACTATCGTCTACGATGAGAAATGAATAAATTAACACCACGAGAACATAGCAATTGTACACAATTTTAATTGAAAATGGTTCTTCTGATTGGCCTTAAAAAAATATTTTTCTAACAATTTATCAAACATATACAAGTAGAAGTTCTGCAGAGCTCTGCAAAGTTTATTAGAAACGATACTATCCGTCTGTAGATGCACTCTTCGTCATTTTAAGGTAAGCTGCACAAATGCACTCACATACGAACCGATATTGACTCTGAAATGAAAGAAATTACATGTTTGAAAGTGAACTCATAATTAAATGAGGAAGTAAACAAATTACAATTTATATCATAAAAATATGCTATGGAATTGACCGACAAGTTAATGGAAGATTTTCTCTATAAGGCTTTCGACCAACAAGCTAAAATAAGGACCAAGAATCCAAAAAACGTTATGTAATGCAAGGACATTGACAAAGCGAAAAGACGACGGAAGTGAACATCTGTGAGGCGCTAGAAACACAGTATAGATTGCTTTAGATTCAGAGTCAAGGGTTAAAAGTTCAGGCAGGCGTACATGAAAGTCCTGGGGGTTTAAAGTGAGTACCTGCCGTGTGGGCATAATCCCACAATTCTCTTCGGACACGGGTTGATTTTGGGACCACAATCACAGCCCCGCCATGACAAGCACAGCGATACTGGTTTATACTGAGTGCAGGCTGAGCATTCATACCAGTGAATGCGAGGCCTATCTAACACCTCTACAGCGCAACTCCACGTTTGAGCTCCGAGGAGCTCTGCCCGCGATGTACGCATAACCGCAACCACCATGAAACTCCCACTAGAGGGCCAACCGCAAATAACCGGCCGGAGAACACGTCCTCCAGGAATTCTCCTGGAGCATATGCTCTCAGAGGGCCATCCCGGTTCCCATGGTACCAGATAACCTACGGTGAGGCTTCGTCGCAGAGCCACTTCGAATGAGTTCCTTGCAGACTCGGGTCTGATCCCCCTCCTCGAGTACGTGGAGACGGAACTCCCGAACGGGTTAAGGCAGGCGTACAGAGAGACGTAAACTGTAACCATCACTTTATCAACAGAAGCAGCTCTCAAACTGCCATCGGGTGGTAACAACGATCGAGTGTCTGGTAAAAGCTTACGAGTTTTCTGCGTCGCGTCAGTCGCCACTACGTTGCATTTCTAGCTTTTTAATTAACCCCAAAATCTGAATTTAGTAAGTTTGACTGCTGTTTGACGTTGGGGGGATATTCATGGTGAACATCCTAAATATAAAAGAAAATTGTCAGCGTCTCCTTAGCATTGAATTGAACCTAATCATTAGGACGATTAGATCTCTGTTTCAATGTCCTAATCGTAAACCCATGATTCTTCGCCTGTCAAGATCATGGGCAAGAAGTTTTCATCTCTTTTTGATTAATCACTAATTAATTAATTACACTTCCTGAGCGCACTTAATGGAGCTTGGAGGGTCCTCTAACTACCACAAGAATGGAGGACAGTCAAGATTATTCCAATACCCAAAAACCACATTGATCTGAACAATACCATGAACTTCAGACCTATCTCCCTTCGTAGAAACAAAAAACTTGCTTGCGGAGCATTGTTATGCGCACATAAAAGGGAAATCGACCACGACATGCTTAAACGACTTGTTGTCGAAAATTTCTGTAATCAAGAGTAAGGGCAGAATCGTGAAAGGGGTGTCTTTGGACATCAGTTCAGTCTTGATATATCTTCCAATATCGTCAAAGTTGCACTGAACGGTAAAGTAACTTAATAGCGTTGTGCTGCGCTCGATTCTTCGTCTGAGACCTCCGAAATTTGAGAAAACACAATTTTTTTTCTCGTGTCGGCCGAGAATAATAACTTTATGTTATCATCATCATCAACGGCGCAACAACCGGTATCCGGTCTAGGCCTGCCTTAATAAGGAACCAATTCGATATCCCTAAAAGCTGTCTGGCGTCCTGGCCCATGCCATCGCTCCATCTTAGGCAGGGTCTGCCTCGTCTTCTTTTCCTACCATAGATATTGCCCTTATAGACTTTTCGGGTGGGATCATCCTCATCCATACGGATTAAGTGACCCGCCCACCGTAACCTATTGAGCCGGATTTTGTCCACAACCTGACGGTCATGGTATCGCTCATAGATTTCGTCATTGTGTAGGCTACGGAATCGTCCATCCTCATGCAGGGGACCAAAAATTCTTCGGAGGATTCTTCTCTCGAACGCGTCCAAGAGTTCGCAATTTTTCTTGCTAAAAACCCAAGTTTCCGAAGAATACATGAGGACTGGCAAGATCATTGTCTTGTACAGTAAGAGCTTTGACCCTATGGTGAGACGTTTCGAGCGGAACAGTCTTTGTAAGCTGAAATAGGCTCTGTTGGCTGACAACAACCGTGCGCGGATTTCATCATCGTAGTTGTTATCGGTTGTGACTTTCGACCCTAGATAGGAGAAATTGTCAACGGTCTCAAAGTTGTATTCTCCTATCCTTATCTTTTTCGTGTTTGACCAGTGCGGTTTGATGTTGTTGGTTGATTCGTCTTCGGTGCTGACGTTGCCACCATATATTTTGTCTTGCCTTCATTGATGTGCAGCCCAAGATCTCGCGCCGCCTGCTCGATCTGGATGAAGGCAGTTTGCACGTCTCGGGTGGTTCTTCCCATGATGTCGATATCGTCAGCATAGGCCAGTAGTTGGGTGGACTTGAAGAGGATCGTACCTCTTGCATTCACCTCAGCATCACGGATCACTTTCTCGAGGGCCATGTTATCTCTTCTCTTAATTGAATTTCAAAAATGTCAATATTAATTTCCTTACTTCCATTATTTTTCATTTCGAAAATCAACGCTTACTCCGCCACGCGCAGGTAGGTGCGGGCAAGTGTCGTGTGAGGTGTGGCTTTAATGCGGTGGAAATTGTCTCTTAGCAGGCGCAGCAATTCCGAGTCTGTGAGACTCGATCTCTTGTCGAAGACCGGATCACTTGGGAGCCTTGGGTTCTCCCCGTATACCAGCTTCGCGGGGCTGACAGCAAATTCCTATCGGCGGGTTGTTCATAGGCCGAGTAGGACGAGAGGCAAGACACTGAGTCCAGGACGGATTATCGCGAGCCATAATTACGGCTTTCAGCGTCCGGTGCCAACGCTCTAGCATCCCATTGATTGTGGGTGGTAAGCTGTAGTTCGCTGGCGTTTGAATCCCAGGAGTTTGCTTAACTCCGAGAAAAGAGGACTTAAATTGCATTCCCTGGTCAGTGATGATCACTGTAGGGACACCAAAACGAGTGATCCACTCTCGACAGAGGGCTTCGGCACAATATTGCGCCGTAATGTCCTTCAGAGGTATTGCCTCAGGCCACCGCGTAAACCTGTCGATGATTGTAGACAATACTTGTAACCGTGCGAGTCTCGCAAAGGGTCTACGATGTCGAGGTGTATTGTGTGGAACCGCTTGGTAGTGCGGAGAAATGAGCCCACTTCTTCTCTTACATGCCTTTGGTGACCTTACACTTCTGGCATGCGATGCACTCTCTGGCCCAGGAGTTGAAGTCCTTATTCTCGGCGACTAACCGATTTCTCCTCTTGATGCCTGGATGCGCTACGTCGTGAACCGCGTGGAACACTTCCTTGCGAAAGGTGGCCGTGGAGTATTCGCAGCAGAGAGAGAGATTCGAGCCGAAGATGGGCAACTCCCGAAATTTATATTTGGAGTCGGATTTGAGGCTCTGAAGTACTGCGTCATCCTCCTGCGCCTTGGCGATAGCTGAGAAGTCGAATGAGGCGGGGATGTTAACCTCGGAGACACGTCACAAAGCGTCAGCAACTATGTTTTCCTTGCCGGACACGTGCTGTATGTCGGACGTGAACTGGCTTATAAAGCTCAGGTATCGAAGCTGACGAGGGGACGCTTTGTAGGGCTTTTGTTTCAAAGCATATGTGAGAGGCTTATGGTCCGTGAACACTGTGAACAGCCTGCATTCTAGGGAGAAGCGGAAGTACTTAACGCTCAAGTACGCGGCGAGCAGTTCTCGATCGTAGATGATGTAGTTCCGTTGAGAGGGGTTTAACTGTTCGGAGAAGAAGCTCAACGGCTGCCAGACTGGGTTCACCTTTTGGTGAAGAGCAGCACCTACTGCGATGTCAGAGGCATCAACAAAAACGGCTAAGGGTGCATCTTGTCGAGGAAATGCCAAGAGTGCAGCATCAGCCAGTTGCTGTCAGGATTTATCAAACGCGCGGACCGCCTCTTCAGACCACACAATCTCTCGTGTGTCCTTTGTTTTGGGGCCAGACAAGTACCCGTTCAAAACGGGCTGGTGTTGGACAGCCTTGGGCAGGAAACAATGATAGAAGTTTAGCATGCCCAAGAACCTCCGCAAATCCTTCACGGTTTTCGGATGCGGGAAGCTTGAGAGTGCTTGTACCTTGTCTGGGTCGGGCAGTATTCCGTCAGGGGAAATGAAATGGCCGGGAAATTTCACCTGTGTCTGGAGGGCCTTACATTTCTTAACGTTTAGGATTAAACCTCAAGGAGACGTTGAAAAATACACTCAAGATGGGCTAAGTGCTCAGACTCTGAGCAAGAAGCGACCAAAACAGACGTCAGCCTCTCAATCTCGATGCTCTGGATTAGAACCCCCCAATCGTTATGAATGCCTGTGTTCTTCCGTTGCTGTGAGTTTATCATTTGCACAGCGTTTAGTGTGATGATAGTGAAAATAACTAGCTGTGTGTAAGCCAAGCCAGCCACCAAAAAAAACACAGGAAACACTAATAGATTCGGGATATCATTGTCAGAGAGATGCCCAGGAATCCTGGATTTTTCTTAAATTCTTTAATTCTGCCCTTAGGCTAAGTAAAAATGTTGAGTTCATTTTGCAATAAAGAAATAGTAGGGATAGTCCCTACCAAACTCTAACAACAACAAGATGAACATTTGAAAGTTTTAATATACTTACAACATTTTGAACCATGCAAGCACGTTGATCACGCATCGTTTGAACTATGTATAACGGATAAACAGGCTCCTTGGCTTCCATCAAAGCCAATGCTGTATCCATTAGAATTAAAACACCAGTTCGACCAATTCCAGCTGAGCAATGAACTATCACGGGTGGATTAGCTGCACTTATACATCTGTGGATTAAAATCGAAAGTTATGCTGGGTTCAACTGTGTCCTGCAAAGAGAAACTCACTGATGAACACTTGTAGGGATTTCATCCTCTGGGCTCTCTCCATCGCTAACAATACACTTCCTTTCACCCAGGCCCAGTTCGTCAACTCCATCAGCATCAGCATCTAATAGTCGAACTTGTTTCAAGCTCTCCTCAATCTCCTGAAGCAAAGTTTTATTGCGTGCGGCACGTACACGCTCAGTGAATTCTAAAAATAAATTTGGATCGGACGGCACACAATGATCTGGCCACGCCAAATATTGCATATGTTGGATGGAACGTTGTTCGCCTGTTTTCTTATCGCTTAAAATGAATTCACGAAATACAAAGCTGCCCGTTTCATCGGCTTTCTCACTCAAACATTTCACAGAGAATCCATCACCTAGTTTCAGTTCTTCGCCAGTTACTGGCCAATATTGATGACATTTTTGGCGACCTGCTTCCATTACAGTTGTTAGCATAACAATTAAATGACTGCTTTCCTGTTGCACCATGCGCCAGAAGTCGGCGGTGGTGTTTGATAGAGGTCCTTGTGTGGCAATGTAACGATTTACTATGCCACCAGGAATTTCCATGTTCACATAGTTGGCATTGATGTAGTCGCCTGATTCGGAATTGACGAGTACAACACGAGTACAGTCATCTGTAAATGGTGTTTTTCAATATTTCAGTCACACTCTCCAATGTTAGAACTAGAGTGGATATGGGCATCTCTATGAATTTCGAAAAGGGTTCATCCTGGAATTCCTTCAGAGTGTACCTTTTCAGCCTTCAGCTTACTACCCCTTAAATTAATGAAACCTATCCTAAAGCTAAATCCCTTCATTCAGATATTGAAAGAAATTAAGTTTTCGTGTTTCGTGAAAAATGTTAAAAATGCGAGATGAACCCTTTTCGAAATTCCTGATTCGATAAAAAAGAGAAAAGTACACTTACAAGGCGAAATATCACGATACCGATTTTTCTGTACATTTTCTGGTTTCTTCGCCTCCGTTATGGTTAAATCTGGATTTTTCCTGTACAACTGTTCATATTGGCTTAGCAAAGCACCAGAGGCCAACCCATCGCTTAGCAGTAAAAGTGACTGGGTAAACAACGCATCGCCATCTAACAGCTGTTGTACGATATCATCATTCTCATCAGGCACATACTGATATAATGGCTCTTCTTCGGGTAGGGTAGGTGATGAATTCGGTTTAACAACTAAAACTAGTTCGCCGGAACGGGATTCTCGCGACGTCCTTATTAAACTTACAACTTGCTCGTGCCGTAATCCGTTCACATCACGTCCATTTATCATGATGACATGGTCACCTTCACAAATCTTTGGCGTACTTCGATCGGCCGGTGTATTAGGAACTACTCGTGACACTTGAACGGGTAGATTGAGATCAATTCCACCTTTAACATTGAAACCGAACCGTCCTTGTTCGTCGGCTATCAGACGGATTGTGACTAAATTATCATCGGACGGAACTGGACTGTGCGTTTCGGAACTATAAACAGGCGGAGCAGGCGAATCATAGCTTCGAGCTAATCGCTCTATGAAGCCTTCCTCTCTGGAAAGGTACGAGAAATTGTCAATGAATTGAATGGATATTTTGCAGAAGTAGAGAAATATACGTACTCATCACTTTGTTGCTCCCATGCCTTACGAGGAATTGACTCCTTTGATGTTACTTTATTGTCATGTGGTCGGCATGATTTTGTTATTGTCAAAAGTTGATTTTTCCCATTTAGTGATGTCCCATTACTCTCCGTCGTGGTTGCACCATTTAGGGGTGAGCTTAAGACACGTTTGCTGGGCGATCTAGCAAAAACTTTGGCAATCTTGCCACGTTGTTTGCTCTCCTGCACAGCTTGCAATTCAGTTCGGCCTGAATAATAAAACCTACGAAATTATGAATACATAAATATGAAAGCTCTTCCTGCTTTAGTGACAAGATATTTACTTTGAGCCCAATGACAGATTTAAAAACCTCGACAATCTATGTGGCCGTTTTAAACGGAAGAATGAATGATGCTCAACGCATGATTTCCATAATGCTTTGGCATTTTTATGTGATCCCATACAGAATCCTAGTAATGTGTCATAGTCCTCGGACTGTAAAATAAAGGAAGCGATAGTATTAGGGATTGTCAACCCTTGCGTTTTGCATAACTTACCGGCTCTCGTCTTAATTGTATGAAGAAGTCTTTTCGCTTAAATGAAACCTTAACCATTTTGGACCAGGAAAATGTATTTATACGAATACTGTATTGAAATACTAGTAACCCTATGGACGTTACCCCTAGCTGCAGTTCTTTTCCGGCAGAGTCCTATGAATGAAATATCAAAGAAGTTATCACTTAAATTTTCCCCGCACTTCTCCTTAAATAAGGAAGATTCTAACTTGATTTACTATCAAGATCTCCAATTATTCAAAAGATTTCCAGATGAATACTCACAGTTGCCTTATGTAAATCTATTCCATATAATTCTAAGCGTTTAGCATGCTCTAAGTAATTGTATTCTGCATCGGCTGGCAGTTGTCCGCGATGTAATTTATGGAGTTCCGATATGCGACGTTCAGCTTCCTCATTTTGATCAGCAAGCAATTGCATCGAACTCAAATATCCGGGTTGATGTTCAATTGGATTAAAATCACCCAATTCGGCTGCAAAGTAAAATAAAAAATATTACGATAACCCCAACAATTAAGATAGATTATATATTCAAGTAAGTGATGGGGGTCCAAGGTGAATATTATCCGGAAAATATGGTTAATATTTTGGGGAAAATCGCGCCTGAGGTGACAATTACGCAGGTCCCTCTATAATCCCTTTCTGGATTCGCGGTAATCCCCCTTTCCTCTCCCCCTCTCATCAGGCCTGGATATGGAATAGAGTTCTATGGCTTCGTATTCGAATCTGCTGACACATATTGACAAAATTTATTTAAGCGAAGCGTCCTCATTTTGATCTTAATCATTTCCCATTGACATATTAATTGTTTGGTTTCTCATTTTCTTATAGTCTTCACGAGTGGGATTTGATATTATAAATGGTGAATCAGATGTTTTTCATTTTCGTTTTCAATCTTAAGGGTCTTGAAGTTTTAGTGGCTTTTTCAGATCAATTTAGATATTGTTTTAGGTGAAGCAGACGCTGTGCTTCTAGGGTTACGTTTCTGTCTTTGAGGATCTGGATTTTTATACGTCTGTACTTTCTCCGCATATTCTCTCTAACGCACACAAGTCTATCACATACAATTATGTTGGATTTGCTTTGTTATTCTATTACAGGTGTTCAAAGTGCACTTAGAGCATATTTGCTACAGGGCTCACTTCTTATCTTATTTTTTGGTTCAGTTGAATTGACTGAGAAAGTGACAGTTGCAACAACGTTTCTAGGATAAGGGAGAACGGACTCTTCCAAAACACAGGGATAGACTAGCTTTTGAAGCCGGCATAAATTTCCTGCAGCTTTCCTTTGTTCGAAGCTTGGTCAAAGGATTGAAGTCCTATAGACAAGCACGGGTCTTATCATTACTTGATATATTCAATATACTATGTATGGTTTTAAAAGCCATGTCTTATCTAGACTCTTTTTATTTATTACCTGCTCAAGATGTTTGTTCTAGCCTTATTTGATAGCTGAAGCCGTTCTACAGGGTGAGATGGTATCTTTAGAGTTTAGCGTTTAATGCGGAGTTGTTGAACAAACTCCGAAATCGTTTGGAGCAATTTTTCCATAGTAAGTGTATTGACATTATTAGCATATCTCAGGCCACAATACCCTGCCCTGTTTAATAATTGGGTTTGCTTACATCCCCTACCATAATAGTCGTAATAGAATTCCCACTTTGCGAACATCGCTTGCAAATGACGATGTACATGGTCTCATCACAAGTACGCTTGGGCCAACCTGCCTTTTAGCTGCGACCGTAGTTATCCATAAATAATGTTTCGTACATCGTGCTATCTATCAAAGACCAAAGACTCAACGGATATTTTATCAGAAGTTCCTCTTATACCCATGAGGACCACGATAGTCGTCTCCATGCTAATTGATTGATATTAGCTGATATAATGCTATCTTAGAAGGCTTCTTTAGTCTTTAAGGATGCTAGACAAGATGCAGAGAGTAAGATATCCCCCTCACGTACTCCTCAACCAACTCCTTCAAAGATTTGACAAAGAAGGGGCTGAGCTGACTCACATGTAAGCTTTGGCTTGGGTTCAGTGTGAGTTTCCATAAGACAAGTGCTCCCAAAGGAGAGTGTGTATCACTTTACTTTGAAACGAATCTTTTTGATTGAAAAAGGACACAAACGATTGATCAGAATTAACATAATCTAGCATAAGAATTGATTACTTTCTTTCAGCGATAAAGAAAACGCAGCGGCTCTTTACTTTGCGGGATCCTGTCCGACTGGGCTGAGTTCCGTTTTACAACCAACCTCGTGGCCACCCGCGCTCTTTCCGATTGTTGGCGTGTCTGACGAACACACCGGATATTTACAAAATTGCGCGTCCGGTGGGCGCACGCATTGCTCGTCTTAGACAAGGCTGTGAAACGGGTGTTTAGTATCTGTCCGCCAAAAGAGCTTCATAAGAGGCACACCTAGCAAAATGTTTTATAACAATCAGCGTGATCCACTGACGCACTGAACTACCGCCGACAAAGCTGGCGGCCTAGCGTATTCCACGACATTCGCAGAAAAATTCGTCACGCGTATTGAAAAGTCATATTACATTTACGAGTTGGTTCGTCGAATTGGTAGTGTTATTTGATTCAGCTAGACCTCGAAAACGATTTGAAATAAGTGCTTTTTACTCCCCGACAATAAAGAGTGAGTGTAAAAGTACTAAACTCTTACCTTTTTTTGCAATTCAACAAATTAGACTTCATAATCTCTACTAAAGATGGGTAGATGATGTATGTAATATGGTATCACAAAAGTGACTTTAGCTTAAAGTGTAATATGACACTACAATCACCGAGCGCAGCACTTCATCATCATCCAGTAGAGAAGTGATGATAATATCCGCAATTCCCAATATACTCTGGCTTGTCAGTTGAAAAAAATCAGCAACATTTTAATGCAGTAACAAAGCATTTTTCTCCAAATTTAATGAGTATAGGCTAGGAAAGCAGGCTTTATGCAGTCTTTATGTTAATCGCATATTTCAAAATACATATTTCCTTTCGAACAAATCTAAGTCAATATATAAAGCTAGTTTGGATTTAAAGATGACTGCTGATCGCTAGCGGAAGATTTTACATTGCATTGCTTGTAGACTCAATTGTAGGAGCCGAAAAGCGTAGCGTAGATGGATTATTAACTACTCCGTCCACTTTTTAAGGTTTTGCTTGTAAAACAAAACCTTATTAAAATCGGTTTACTGTCTGTCTGTCCGTCACACGCATTTTTCTCCGAGACGGTTATAGCGATTGACACCAAATTTGGTAGAAAGGTGGGAACTATGAACACTCACGCATATAGTGAATTACATCCTCTTACGACGAATTTAAGGGGGGGGGGGGGGGTCCCCATACATGCAAAAGGGGAGTGTAAATTTGTTTTTCATCAAATATAGTCACGTGGGGTATCAAATTAAAGGTCTCGGTTAGTACTTTTCGAAGCCGGTATTAGTTTTGACTTCTGCTGAAAAGGTGGGGAGTGCGGTGGGCTGAAAGTGGTCATTTTTTTTAACGAACCCATTCTCAGGAACTACACAACCGAAAAATCTGGAAAAAATCAGGGGGCTGCCCCTATATGGTGCCTAGGCTCCGAAATACCCTCCATATCGATAGATGTTCAAATAAAGTTAATAATAGTATATTAAAATAATTTTTAGTAATTGACAGGAAAACCCCCTTAAGTTCACCCTAGAATCACAAAATTTTTCAGCAATGTAGGCTACAGTATAGATCATGATCCTGCCAAATTTGGTGAAAATCACACTATTACTAACAAAGTTATACTAGGTCAAATCTGCGCTCCTCTGCAACTTCAAGACTATGAATGTCAATATCACTTGAAAGTGGCTATTTTCACATAATATATGCATATTTTACGTGCTACATGCTAATGGGACAAATGCACACCCAAATCTTTTTATAAAAGAAATACACAAAACCTTTCATACCTGAAGCGTCTAGCTTCCGGTTTCCCGACTTGTTTTAAGCTTGAGGTAATTCTTCCCTTGATTCATTTACATTCAATATCGAACATAGTTTTCCATAAACGATGCTTATTCTGTTATCAATCCTCCATTCAAAACAACTCCGCCGCATGTCTTTCTGTTATGGTAGCTCCGTGTAATGACCGCGACTTTGCGACATTGACAACATTTTCGTTGCCTTGTCCAAGGACAATCTGACGGGAGAGTGCATGTAATAATATGCAATATTCCCTCGTTTTCTCCTGTCCGAACATTCCTTACTACAATTTCCTACTTTCACTTACTTATTCCCATTCTTACATTGTAGTTTTAACTTCAACATGCAACCTTTAAATTTAGTAATCTTATTTATTTTATAAAAAAAACAATAACTGTGTTGTTGAATGCATGCTCCAGCGTTCTTTAGCTTCTGAACGGGGCATGAGGTGTTGTTGTTGTCGCTGAGCCGGCATGAATTTCGATGGTCAAGGCCACGGTTAGCGGGACCTGCTGATAGGAAAATGCTGCTGTGTTGTCTCGAGGGGAGTGAAAATCAGAAATTGACGAGTTCGAATGGTGTGTTTAATTTCGGCGTGGAAACTAAGGAACGGAAAAGGAGACGCGTGGAGTATTACGTTTCTTGAATAACGCACGTGGAAATTTCTTGGGCGTAAGGTTTAATTTTTGTTGTGCGGTTCGCGCTTTCCAAACTCAAAGTTAAAGTAACCAAACATTAGTGAAATCATCATCATCATCAACGGCGCAACAACCGGTATCTGGTCTAGGCCTGCCTTAATAAGGAACTCTAGACATCCCGGTTTTGCGCCGAGGTCCACCAATTCGATATCCCTAAAAGCTGTCTGGCGTCCTGACCTACGCCATCGCTCCATCTTAGGCAGGGTCTGCCTCGTCTTCTTTTTCTACCATAGATATTGCCCTTATAGACTTTCCGGGTGGGATCATCCTCATCCATACGGATTAAGTGAGCCGCCCACCGTAACCTATTTAGCCGGATTTTATCCACAACCGGACGGTCATGGTATCGCTCATAGATTTCGTCATTGTGTAGGCTACGGAATCGTCCATCCTCATGTAGGGGGCCAAAAATTCTTCGGAGGATTCTTCTCTCGAACGCGGCCAAGAGTTCGCAATTTTTTTTGCTAAGAACCCAAGTTTCCGAGGAATACATGAGGACTGGCAAGATCATAGTCTTATACAGTAAGAGCTTTGACCCTATGGTGAGACGTTTCGAGCGGAACAGTCTTTGTAAACTGAAATAGGCTCTGTTGGCTGACAACAACCGTGCGCGGATAGGAGAAATTGTCAACGGTCTCATAGTTGTATTCTCCTATCCTTATTCTTCTTCGTGTTTGACCAGTGCGGTTTGATGTTGTTGGTTGATTCGTCTTCGGTGCTGACGTTGCCACCATATATTAGTGAAATAATCCGAGTGAAAAAGTAGAAAGTTAGCGGCATCAAAAAGGAAGATTTTAACGTGAAGTAAGGAATCTGTGCCATGAGTAGTATTTGAATTCAATCCCGGATGGCTAATCAGCACCCCATTCCGCATCAGCTACAATTACGATAATTTTTGGCCCGGAAATGTGGTCAAAGGACTTGTTCTTCAACCTAAAGTGAAATATCTTGGCGATTAGTGCGTTCAGACGGACTAACGCCGCTGGGGTAAGTGGTTTCCCTGCGGAATTATTCATCACATCTCCTGCAGTCTCTGAAGAACTGCTTATTCCACTTAAACAGAAGCCCTGGGAAAATTTCTGATCCCCAAATTTCCCAGAGAATGGAAAAAAGGGGTGCTCGTTACGGCTAAGATGTTCCTGATATTATTCTCCGTTCTGTTTTGCCAGGGGGACGTGGAGGGCTTTCACGGACTATGAAATCTTTCCTCAAACACCTCGACTGTGCTGGAGACAGCTGCTTGCTCTTTCATTGAATCATGGACTTTGGCAAAATGGCCCTAGATTCGGAAAAGGAAGAACTAGAAATTACCGTTACAATATAAAGCATTGCTCTATAAGACCGTCTGAAGAACATTCAGAATTTAGCCTTCGATCTCTGCACTTTTATCGAACATTGAAATTCTGCAAATTTTGAGTGCAATCGAAAATCTTAAGGACGATTACTTTACCGAGAAAAATGGCGAAGTCAACCTCGATAACGGGGACTAAACAACGATTGAAAAAAAGAAGATAGCATGCCAAACCTGCAAGTTCCGTTCTTTAAGACGAAATCTTGACAGCTTGCAATTCATTCAAATTACTACGAAACGGACGATTCTGATGCCTGGGAAGAAAACTATTCTGCCATTTTCCACTTATTAGAATTAATTCGAGAAAGTTGAAGTTAAGACTGAATATTCGGTGGATGATATCTATAAGTAGGCACAAGGCTGTGGAGTAAGCGAACAGGTTAGATCAGCCTGTCGCAATTTAGAGTAATTTTTTCGACTTATTGCGAGGATTCATCAAAAAAGGAGCAATTAGCACCAAGCACGAGATTTTCGTCGATGTTTTGGTATTTTCAAAGATAATTGGTAGATAGTTGGACGCCGAATTCCAACATACGTAATGGGAATGGCAATACTGGCCTCGTAATGCCTGCAGATTGAGTAAGAGGAATAATAATAAAGTAATCAATGACAATTACTCTAGACTATGGGAGATTTCACATCAACAAGGGAACTAGAAGATCCCGATAATGGCCTCAGAAAGGGGGCAGGAGGAGTGTAGGACGTGATTTACTAAATCCTATGTAAAATTCGCGAAATTCCACAGAACAAAATTAATTTTCTCTAAGTTCCTCAGAACAGGGTGTTTTATAATTGGAAATACCTAGGCGCTTCCACCAATTTCGAAATTAACCTAATTTTATTAGTCTCTATAGAAAACTTCGGGTCTAGGGTAATGATGTACGTCCACCTCTCTCAACGGGCCTGTAAGCACGTGTTCAGCATTGAGTAGGAGTCTTTGAAAACCACGGGCGTTTAGTAACAGCCCCTTTGTCTACATCTGAGCCTTGAGAAAAGTTTCGATAAACTTGTCTACGTTGACATTTCCAATGTTTCAAATACATTCCATACGTTAGGAAGCTGGGAATACAATATATTGTAGGTCACTGGCTATTCTGCTAAAATGGTTGGCTATGTGATTGTAACCAAGAACTCGGGTGCAAAGATCAGGTTAGAAACAATTTCCTCGTAATCAGGTCGTGAAAATCTTCTTCTATTTTTTTTTGCAGCCTTTGTCCTGTTTACAAGCCGGGTCGGCTCGTCGTGATCGGTGTCGCCATTTGGTTCTATGCCTGATTTGGGTGCAATATCGAGGCTTTTAAACCCCTATTCCGCGTACCAAGTCACCGTTGTTTCGGCCTGTCTTTTGTTCGTTTACCATCAACTTCGATGTTCAGACCAATCTTGGCAAGTGAATTCTCATTAGCACGAATTGCAAGACCATCTCTCGCAATTTATTCACGATCGGTGCAACCCCATAACGATCGCGGATATCCTCATTTCGGATGTGATTAAAACGTGTCACGCCACTAGTCCAACGCATCACCTTCGTCTCCATTACCGCAAGACGTTATTCATTGTCTTTTATAGTTGGCCAACACTCAGGTCGTGAAAATGATTACAGAGGTTCTACACGTATTTGACTATCGCGAGAGCTGAGTTGAGACATGCCTGTTTTGAGGACTCATTCCTTGAAATGTCGTCTAATATGGATTCGTATTTCGAACTTCACTTTTCAGAGAAGGAAGCTTACCTCACAAAGCAGATGAGGGTTTGATATGACTTGCGGGGCAGAGGCAACTCATCAGACGCTGCCTCACCTCTGCCCTGGGAACAGCGTGACGGAAGTGGTTACAATTTGGCATTTGTTCCCTTGACTGAAAGCGGTTTTTCTCTTCATTATAAATTATACATATGCCGTGTTTTTGAATGAATACAAGCGAGCAAATGCCAACTTGTAACCACTTCGGTGACGCTGTTTCCAGAGCAGAGGCAGCGTCTTATGAGTTGCTTCTGCCTTGACCGAAACCGCAAGTCAAATTTTTTGCATCTTGGGTGCTTGCCAGAGGATGAGGGTTCCGTGGACCACAACTAAGGAAGTATGTTGTTTTTCAACTGGTCCGGTCTGCCATTGAGTGGATGGCGAACTTAGGAATCCCTCAATTTTCAAACAAAATTCTAGACGAGGTTATTTCACCAAACATTACATTACATACGGGTAGGGTTATAAGCAGAAACCCGGAACGGGGTGAAGATTACGCGCTTTATTGAAGTTGAATACTAATTTATTTTTTTTTGTTAGTATCTCTAATTTGGCCCCCGCGGGGGAAAATCTTTCTGTTCTCCCCAAGAAATTCTTTTAGATTTTGACTGAGTATCAACTCATGTTACCGAACTCAGCACACAAGCCAGGAAATTACATAAGCTCCAAAGGCTGTCTTGCGTGTGTGTTAGTGGGGCAATGAGGACATGCCCAACGGCATCCCTGGAGGTCCTTCTGGGATTAACCGCTCTCCATCTGCACATACAGATGCAGGCAAGGAGGGCAATATTCAGGATGGCCGGTAGTATGAGTGAGGCGGGGAGCTGCCTAAATCGAAGGAAGATTGATATTCTTTCTAGGCGGTATCCCGAATTACTGATACCAAGGGATAACATGACAACGAGGTTTCATTTCGATAAGAAGTTTGAAACACGTTGGAGTAACAAGGCAAACTAGGAGAGCGTGTCTGCGACATACGGCTTAAACCAGCAACTGATTATTTGGTACACTGACGGGTCCCTCATAGCAGAGAGAGCGGGTGCCGGTGTCATTGGTCCAAGGAAAATGTACTTTGAGCCAATGGGCAGGTATACTAGCATATTCCAAGCGGAAATATACGCCATAGACAAATGTGCCTCCTTTAATCTGCAAAGGAACTATAGGGGGCAGAACATTGCTATTCTCACCAATAGCGAAGCAGCGATTAAGGCACTTAGGTCCAACCAGGTCAACTCTAAACTAGTATGGGAATGCATTGAGAGACTGAATACACTCGGCTCGTCCAACAAAGTCTGGATACTTTGGGTTTCAGGCCATGCTGGGTTTGGAGGCAACGAGGCAGCGACTAACTAGCCAAGCCAAGAAGGGAGCAGGGACGCCTTTACACGGACCAGAACCCTTCTGTAGAATCGAAAACGGTTTCATGGCTATGAATCTAAGAAATGAAGAGGAACGGTTGAGGGAACTATACTGGGCGGGCCTACCAGGGATGGAGCAGTTCAGGGTGTTTATTGGGGGATACGAACCCATACGCACAAAGGATTGCTTAAACCTCACCAAAAAGAACCTCCGAATCATAGTGGAAATTCTCACTGGTCATTGTCGGCTGAACTATCAGCTAGGGAAGCTAGGGATAACTACGGACACTGCTTGCAGGTTTTGTGAGGAGTATAACGAAACCTCTATACACGTTCTGGGACAGTGTCCGGCACTTGTGCAAAGTAGGTCGAGGCATCTGGGAGAACACTTAATACCAGATGCAAAGCTGAAAGATCTGGAAATAGGGAACATACTAAAGTTTCTGACGGTTATAGACCTGTTTGAGATGCATGATCAATAGGTACACTATAACCAGTCAAAGGGGCACAATAGTTCTTCAAGGACGCGGTGCGACTTTCCCTTAATAGAATAATAATAATCAACTCATGTTTTCTGAAGTTAACAAATGGGACGTTTATCTCTCAACGTTGGCCACAACCAGGTGGTCTTGTTTTATCGCTGCTATACATTTTTTTCAGTAGAGACATTCGCGGTTCCTTATCTCGAAAATGCAAGTGAACTAGAGACTTAATATCAAAATTTTCACGACCAAAGCAGGCCTAATGAGAGGGGGGAAAATTTATTTGGAAAGGACCCTAGTGAGAAGATTCGGGGAAAATTCTGCGATGCTAAGTGAGTTATTCAATAGAAGAAAATCCGAACTGTACTGTAACACCACTGCTATTGATGCGGATTATAAAAACACTACATAATGACTTGAATATATGAAACTATTTAAATATCCCGAAATAATAAGATTTATATGAGAACTTTTTAACAATGCGTATAAGTCAAGTTTTCAACACCAACAACGTCAAGGTTACTTCAATCCGTCCACAATCTCCTTCATTTTCCTCTTGGATATTATTTCATAGTCAAGTCATTGTGAATGAAAGGCTCAACGGAAGTGCACTATTCACACATAAATTTGCAATATTGCATCTCGAGGTTAACATTTGTAAACACGAGAAATTCAGCGAAGTTCCCACCTTTATTTAATGAACGTTCATGATATTTATGACTCATAATGATGCTTTATCCAAATGAAAACAGGGACAGCCGTTTCGATATGATGGTGGCTGATATAATGCAATTAAGCATTTGTGGACGCGGCTGTATAATATGAGTATGTAGGGCGGATAGTATGTATATACTTTTACAAACTTTTTAGTGGAATATGCATGGTATGCAGATGTTCAATTCGACAAAATAGTGCTACTGCCTACAATTTATTGCAGTCAAATGGGCTTATTATGGTAATGCGGTGTTTACAACTAAGATCATGACGCAAATATCAAGAACTTGGGGAAAAGTTCGAACGTAACCACAATTCTTTATAATCTGAAGTATTGAGACATGTTAGCTTGGGCTCGCTGGGTTAGCGCCGATATATGCACATCTTTGTATAAGCGATACTGGAGATGCAGCGGATAAAGACTACTACTAAGATTCAGTGAAAATCCATACTTACATTGCACCGTATAGCTCGCCAAGAGACATTGTGTGTTCAACGAACATGGCAGCTTCCCATGAAATATATCACGTTTGATTTGCAGATAGAACTGGTATCGTGTATACTCTTCCTGCAGTCTACTCGGATCACCTACAAAGAACTGAAAGTGGGCACGGTAATTAAAATGAATGGCTTGTCCAAAATAGTTGGCTTAGACCCTATAAGTTCAGGGCCATCACAGAATTCGACCACTACTCACCTTAACTTTAAACTCAAGCAACGGAACTGTATCCGCCTCTCGAAAATTGCTCCATTGTTTCTTGAAAGATTTGTTCGAGTCAACCCACCGCTAAACGTTATCAAAATGAGGCACAGACGACGATATTAAATCGCAGCAACACGACCGACAAGAAAAAAATTAAAGAAACAACGAGAAAAACGTTATATTAGCCACATTAACTCGACAACTTAAAGAGTCCATAATGGTTGGATTATGTGTTGTCTTAACGACACTCATAATAACTCATAATTCTAAGAAAATTGTGAGTAAGAATGAGAGTCGTTGACAAGCGAGTGCATATGATGGGCAAATGGATGGATGGATGGGCGGATCGGTGGATAGCGATAGAGGAAGGGAATGGATTTCATAACCAACTTACGACGACATCGCCCGGCTTCTGTGGAAATAGTAAACCGAAGTAGTCTCTCTCCGTTAACTCAAGGTACTGGAAAACCTGATCGAGTAGCTCAGCACCTTTGGCACGCTTCTGGAAAAGTGAAAAGAAAGGTAAGAAGGGAGGAAATGTAAATGTAAAGAAAAGTTAAGTACATGGTAATCGCACAGTTGAAAGAAAAATTATTTGCGTTGGAAAATATGAATAAAAAAATGAAAGTAAATATAGAAAAAAAAATACGGGAAATTTATGATATGTAGACAAGAAAAAAGTGTTCTTATCGTAAAGTAGTCGTGTTTGATAGCTGAACCACGGTGCGTGATGGGAATCATGGCAACTAATTCTCAGATACTGGGAATTGTGGCTCACCTGAATCACTATTGAATACCTATTAGAACATCGTAGTGGAGAACTTCACGTATTCATGAGTGGTCTGAAGGCAGCATGTAGTAATCTTTTTAAAGATGGAAAAAAAATCTTGGGACTCACTAAGGGATAGGGTGGGGTAGCAATTCATAGCGTAATCAGTCCAATTATGCCGATGCTTGAAAGAATGTGTGAGCCAGGATATATAGCAATTAAAGACAATTTTTGATCCCCCGTAATTGCTGATGTTTTTCTTAATTGTATTGTTTAACGTTTAGCTCCAGTAAAATTGCATGGTACTTCCCTCAATGATCGTTTTCCCTTTTCAAGGTAATCAATTAAAATAAATGCGTTTTTCACTTTTTATTTGGTGATTTTGAAGGTTTTTTCTTAATTAGTTTCGAAGGACTCTAGAGCCTAGGATAGGGACGAGTCTTTAACAACGGAATTTTGAATGAATTTTGTATAGAATCGTTGATTGTTATCTATGGTGTGGACTTGGGGCATTTTCAGAATCTAACGATCTTAGAAAACCTTGCCTGAAATTATTGTATATGAGCGCTTTATGAATCATTCGCTCTCTTCTTCAGTGCGAAATCTTTTTTTCAATTTCTTCAATATGTGCTATCTACAGGGTAATAAGAACAATAAACACTGATTCCTTTGATTTAATTGTAAAATTTTTCTTTCAATGGAGATGTCAATTCTAATTATTATATTGCGGAAAAATATTCCAAGGTTCAATCGGTGTTGAGCGTACGAAGTGGAAGTCTAATCAAGGACAGAATCAAATACCTTTATTCAATCGCAACTCTAAAAATCTACGACAAAATTAGTCAGGAAGTAACGAGAGGACATATACAAAACCGTAGTCTGTATGAATAGACGCTCTGCATATGAAAGCGTTTAAAGGGTAGTATAGGTAGGTCTCAAAGCCAATAGTGGATTGGTACCCACGATGGACCATAAAACCTGGGAAACGCCTGCTGGACCAGTATCAACAGTTCGTCTACCAAACCCTATCTCCACCTCTGAGTGGTGATCACTGGGATCGCTTTCGTAATGAAAACCCGCAGACAGAAAAAGATGAAGGCGAGTCTCCAGCGTCTAAAAACAGGGCCAATTTTATACCAACTGATCCGCCAGGCTGGGGGTTGTGCAGAATTGACAACCATGAAAGGAGCCTCGGACTGGATGGATGAACCGTTTGCGAATTCTTATGGAATGTACGCTCCCTGTATATGATGTCACAGCGTATTGCATTGCATTGGACAGGGAACGGTTCTCTGGAGAAAAGCACTACAGCATATATTATAGGGACCATCCAGTAAACCATGTGCTGAGATTAGGTTTCTTATTCAGTCCAAAAAGGGGTTTGGAAACATAAGCGTGTATTTACAAGGCAAATTTAGAAATATAAACCTCATTAACGTACACGCCCCCATAGACGAGACTACAGGATCGGAGAGGGATACCTTCTATTATACAAGGCAGTAGAGGGGACCCTCGAAGCAAGTCCCAAGTATGATAACAAAATCATACTTGGAGATTTTTAACAATCAAGTAGGGGCGGAGCTTCAACAGCTTACATTAAAAAAACAACTAATGATAACGGACTGTGGACTATTTAATTAGCAGTGCTGCACGAAATGGTTGCTGGAAGTACCTGAAGACATGAACGAGTGGCTCAGGTCTACTTTTCCATGTGTAGGAGGGTGCGCGACTAATCCTGAAAAGGGTCTCTGAGCTGCCATCGTTCAAAAAGTGCTTTCTCTGGCTTTCAGAAGAAGAACGAAATAGTGCTGGGGTTCTGGAACAACTTGGTGTGAATATCCTGAACACCTCCGCCTGGATGCTGCTAGGCAGCAAAACAGGAGAGAGAACCGATAGGCCGCGAACTATCGGTTTCCCGAACCCGATCTTAAGAAGGTTCGGGAACAATCAGGCTGCAAGTTCTACTACGGGTTACGAATTGTCACGTTACAAATATCGGCTCCTAAAACCATTGAAGGGGACGTGCAACCCTCGGCATCTTTATCTGAAGTGTAGATGAGGTGCTTTTTTCCCAAATAAAGCATTGCATTGTAAAGCGGTGGCTGCACTTATCAGTCGTCGGATCAATAGTTGTAAGACATTTATATACCTGACACAAGAACCATGGGTTGTTGGTGGGGTAGTCAGAAGCCTAAACTTTGAACATGTTGACCTGTTGTATGCCAATGGAAGTGATCGACCCCGCTCCTGCATAGTAGTCTCAAAAAACTTCCAAACTAATTTAGTTAACGACCTATGTGATGGCGACACCACATCGGCTAAACTAACCATAAAAAGTCAACAGGGAGATAAAGAGATACTATGGTGTTCTGCATATTTCCCCTATGACGAAGAAGTTCCCAGTGGAAAATTCATCAGAGCTATCCAATATGCCAAAAGTAAAGGCATGGGGATAATAGCAGGATGTGATGTCAACGCTCATCACATATGCTGGGGAATTCCAACATCAATGCAAGAGGATCAAGACTACTGGAGTATCTAGTGGGAACTTTCTTCAACGTCGTCAGGCGAGAGGTCATCGACCTCACGTTGGCATACCTTAACATTGCGGCTCTGTTCGGAGAGTGAAGAGTATCCAACGATATCACACTTTCGGATCACAGGCACACTGATTTCGTAATGGGGATGGATCCACCTCCATCCACTCCATCAATTGCGGAAGAATTGAGCACCCGAGTCACGATTCCTGGGAAGCAGATCAAATCCATTGCTGGAATTGAGAAGACAACCCAGATGATCACAAATGATTGCTCCCCCTTCTAGGACGATTCCGGTTACACAGAATGGTCTTCTGGTCATCGTCCAATCCACATAAGTCATTACAGATTCAAGGGCCAATCTCGTGCTAACAAGTAAAAAAGCTCCCGCTTTCGTTTCACAGAACTTCTTATTCCTAAAAGAGACATAGCCATAGAGACATAGAATGTTGGAGAGATTTTGCATACACGATTTTGTAAGCGCGATCCGTAATTAATAAGGTGATGCAGCCAGTATTAGCACCAACAATCGCGTAGATAAGAATTTATATAAATTATCAGCAAATACGATGCGATCTTCTAGTACCGTTAAATTGGTTCCCGTCCATTTAGTTCATTAGGAAACACCGTCATTTCGAATTGTACAGTGTTCCAACTAGAGTTGCTCGTTATCGGGGAATATTGCCGAACGTCATCTAGCCATCAAAAAAACCCTCATTGATGGCGACTATCCGGTGGGGATACCAATGCGAATTAAGTTCTTTTCTTGGCTCCCGGAGGTAGGATTATGGCGATTTCCGTTTTCAATGGTGCCTATATTATCAGAGAATATCAACAATGCGCTAAATGGTGATAAGAATGAAATCTAATTATACGATCTGACGATCTGTTTTAAAGGCTTTATCTCTGTATCTACGAATTTTCCTAATCCAGGTAGTCTTGATTTGATTGATTTGTAGTATGTGAATAAAGCCGATCTACACCGACAAAATAAGAGGACATGAGCGTGTTTAATACCCCAATATGGTCTAAAACTGAAGAGGCTAGATAAACAAGTTGAAGCAGAGGAACTTGTTGATCTGAATTCGTTGTCAATCATCAACGTCATCATCTTGTCAGAATAGTCATAGCCATAGTCTGAGTTGGGGCTTAAGAATACACTCAAAATCTTCCCTGCTTGTTGCTATCTTGCTGATCGGACGGCAGATATACTGAGTAACTCTCTTGAGAAAATCGATGAGCATTGGGCTGTCGTCTAAAATGCTCTTTACTCGGTTGCTGCACAGTTCGTCGGCTATGTCCAAAAGGGGAGTCATAAGATCTGGCTGACTGCGGAATTGTGAAAGCGAATCGATGAACGGAGGGGGTTGAAGGCTCTATTGACCGCTGCAACTGATGGCATGACACGCTCGAAATCTGATACTGAGGGAAATCCCGAGAAGCGCTGGTCAGTGAAATGGAAGATGCAGTAGAACGCAATGATTTCAGAAGTGTACACCGCAAGACGAAAGAGCTTGCATGTGGTCGCAAATCTTTCGATTGTCCTGTGAAGGATGTCAACGGTCGCATTCTAATCCACGATGACGTGCAATTAAAGAAGTAGAAAGAACACCTGATTACGTTTCTTAACATTATCACATTCGATGAGGTTCCTCCTCTTGTTGATGAAATGGCTAATGATCGTAATATGCGCATACGGACTGTTCCTCTAAGCAGAAGGGAAATCATTTCGGGAATCAGTCACTCAAATGGAGGAGCTTGACAGTCTCCCTGTAGAGATATTTATCGCTGCACCTGCGGTTACTGCAGATCTGCTACTTCACTCGTAAGGAAATCTTGGGAATCCGAATGCTTTTCTAGAGAGTCATTATGATTCCAAAGAAGGGCACCCGTTTTGGTTGTGACAATTGAAGGAGTATCTAAAACAATCCTGGAACGCATTAAATAATATCTCGAAAGCTTGATCGATAGAGAGGAGGCTGATTTCTTTCGATTTCGAGAGAGCTTTCGTTAGTGTGAATAGAAAGTATATCTGCATGCGGCATTCCGAGGAAACTAAAGGTAAAACTTCACAGGATTTTGATGTCCAATCCAGGGTTGTATTTTGTCATCAATATTTAAGGTTTTATGTATACACAAAACCTTATTAAAATCGGTTCAATGTTTGTCTGTCTGCTTGTCACACCCAATTTACTTAGAAACGGCTGAACTGATTGTTACGAAATTGGTGAGAACATGTGGTCTGTGTGTCCTTTTACATGCATCAAGTGCCACTATTATGTGTTGAATGTTAGGGGGGGGGCTCTCCATATATGCGAACGGTGCACATTTTTTTCTACAGAACATGATCATATGGGTACTTTTCAAAATTGTTTTTTTTTGTGATATTGGATGAAACCTAGTGGAGGTAGGGCACAAAATGTGTTCCCCAAAAAATCTGAAAAAATCAACGTGATGCAACTATATGAATTCTAGGAATCAAAATACATTCCTTTCCGATATCGGCGCCAATAAAATTAATAAAGGTATATTACCATGTTTTGGAAATTTACCGGAAAGTCCCCTTTAGTTCATCCCAGGAGTAAAGTGAAAATGCGTGAAGACGCGTTACACCAATTTAGATGCGCACATAGATGCATGCATCGTTATGCCGTAATAGATAATGTTTATTTGGGGTGAGTACAGTATTTATGTCGTTGATTTGTATGTACATATGTGAATCTTGGGGTTTGGCAAAATATGCCGGAATATTTTGTGTTCGTAGTTACGAAAATTGTGTATAGTGAGTTTCTCACATAAGATGAACACAAAACCTTGATACCCGAAATGCCTGGCTTTAGGTATGCCGACTTGTTTTGTCTTGTTATCGGTGACGTTCAAACACTTCAATTAAGCTGTTGAAATCTGTTTGCTCTCTCACCGGGTCATGTACCTTGGCCAAATGGCTCTGGATTTGGAAAGAGAGGGCAAATAGTGTTGAACTGAAGATAAGCACCAACAAAGTTAAGGTCCCAGTGTGACGGGTTATTGCACTCTCCCTATCTGCATTAATGGGCAGAGCATCGAAGGCGCCGAACAATTTGTATATCAACGAAGCGTGGTTTTTGCCAACGGCAGCACCGAAGTGGATGCTGCCCATCGCATTAATAGCGTTAGATCGGCTTTCGCTGCCCTGTCTAAAATCTGGAAATGCAGTTATCTCAATACCAAGATCAATTGAGACTTTTCTGTGCTAGTGTTCTTCCTGTGTTGCTATATGAGAGTAGCACATGGAAAGCGAACTCCAGTGTTACCCAGAAGGTTTAAGCTTTCATCGATATCTGTCTGCGCCTTATCATCGGAGAACGCTGGCCTGATACTATCGAGCGCACTGTGATACAAAAGTGGAAGTAGCAGTTGTTAGGACAGTGGACAACTCTCCCAAGGTTGCTGACGAATGGGTCGCCCCAAGAGCACTTGGCGCAGAACAACAGAGGAGCGCAGCGTATTTCAGGTAACTGCGAACGATGGCGTGTAAGTGTGGTTGACGCGCTATACCCCACCAAGGGGTAAATGGCAATCATATGTACAGTTACTCAAAAAAGTATCCGGACATGACCGTTGTATAGATATTTTCAAAGAAATATAAACAATTGTAGCACATTTGCTTAATGATTATTTGTTATATTTATCTTTGATTGGTTTATAATAAATTTCCAAAAAAAAAAAATTTCTCAGTTTCCGCTTTAAAAAAAAATAGCTCCGCTGTTAAGAACGCTACAAAAAATAAAGTCAAAAAAGTATCCGGACAGAAAGCGTTTGAAGGAAACTTACCCCCTTAATGTAAAATTTAATATCTTGTTGGACCTCCTCGATTTTTTATTACTTCCCTTAGTCGATTAGGCATCGATTTGACAAGTTTCTCACAAAATTGTGGACTGATCGTCGCCCACTCTTCCTTCAAAGCTTTTCTAAGTGTAATTAGACTTGAAATTTCGCAGTTTTGAATTTTTCTTTTCAAATGTTCCCACAAATGCTCTATTGGATTTAGATCCGGACTTTGCGCCGGAGTATCTATCACTTTTGGGCAATTGTACAGCCGCCAAAGTCTACAAACGTAGGAGTTATGTTTGGGATCATTGTCCTCATAATAACAAAAATGCTCCATTTGCATTTTCCTTGCGCTTTGAAGTAAGTTTTCCTTAAGGACTGTGAGATGCTGATATTTGTCATATTTCCCATTTATAAACTTTAAATTGCCAACTCCCGCCGCTGACATACAGCCCCATACCAACTGAGAACCACCGCCATGTTTCACCGTGCACTTTAAATTTTTCAAATTCAGCTCCGTATTTGGCTGCCGCCATACAAACTTACTTCCATCTGATCCAAATATGTTATATTTGCTTTCGTCGGCAAATATAACGGTTTTCCAAAGATCGTAAGACCTATTTATATGTGCAATAGCAAACCGTAGCCTTTTTTGCCGATTTTGCTTACTTATATAGGGCTTTTTTCTGGAAACTCTACCGTGGAAATTATTCTTTCGAAGAATATTTCTAATTGTTTCGACACTTGTAACTTTACCAAACCTCTTTTCCGCCTGAGCTCTCAACTTAACTGCACTTAGTTTGGGGTTTATTTTCATTTTCCGCACGATCCATCTTTCTTCTCGGTCATTAAACTTTCGTGGACGGCCTGATCGCCCTTTCTTATCGATGAAACCCGTTTTTTTAAAGCGTGTAATTATTTCATGAACCGTCGATTTATTAACTTTCACGATTTCCGCGATCGCTCGTATCGGTTTATTGTCCTTGAAAAGATCAATAATAACTTTTCTAACATCACTACTAATCTCCCGCGTTTTCCGACCCATCTTTATTAAACGTGTGTATACACAGAAGAATTAAATGCGCTACTAATCAATGTTTAATCACCATGTTAAATCAAAAGACAACTCAGTTGCAATATTGTGCATTTTCCAAGAATTCATCGCTGTCCGGATACTTTTTTGACTTTCATAACAAGCATGTATACATAAATTCTCAGAAAAACAACTGTACTAAAACGAAATGATGATTTTTTTTCGCTCATTCGAAAGTGTTGCTATAAAATATTATTATCGTGGAAAACGAAATTATGTTACTATTTTACAAATCTATGTTTTTCGCATTACAATTCTAAATTAACCATTGTCCGGATACTTTTTTGAGTAACTGTATATATGGAATGGAATGAGATTAACACCACACCACCAACCTCTGGAACCACTATTGATTCTGATTTCGAGGCGCAGACTTTCAAAGTTAGCCATGGCAGTTGACGTTCTAGAAATATTGCTTTAATATCATAAAATAAAAAATCCAAAGCCGTTTTCTGTACTAAATATTTTAATGTCTGCAAATATGCATATTTTGGTGACTACTTGTCGTCTTCATCAGTGTTTGAGTGATAAAGCAGCAAGTAGTCGCCGAAATATGTAGGCATTAAAATATTTACTAAAGGAAACGGCCTTGGATTTTTGGCTGGCTGGCTAGCTATTGCACGGAAAGAATTCGAACAACTTATACAACAGGATATCTACAGACCTTCAGACAGCTGTTGGCCTTCCCCACTCCATACGGTCCCTAAGCCAAATGGCGAATAGCACCCCTGTGGGGATTATAGAAGGCTAAACGCACAGACTGTTCCTGACCGATATCCCATTCCACTCATCCATGACTTTGCGCATCATCTCACAAACTGCCGCATCTTTTCGACCTTGGATTTAACCAAGGCTTATCACCAAATCCCTGTAGCTCCAGAAGGTATTCCAAAGATGGCAATACGCACACCCTTTGGACTCTTCGAGTTCACATGGATGACTTTCGGATTGTGCAATGCGGCGCAAACCTTTCAAAGGTTCATTCATTCGGTCCTGCGAAACTTCGACTTCTGCTTCGTATATTTGGATGATGTTTTGGTCGCTTGTTCCTCAGAGTCTGAACATTTAGCCCATCTCGAGTGCATTTTTCAACGTCTCCTTGTCTCCTCGTTTAGTCCAAAACGTTGATAAATGCAAGTTTCTTCTGACACAGGTGAGATTCCTCGGCCACTTCATTTCCCCTGACGAAATACAGCCCGACCCAGACAAGGTGCAAGCCATCTCAAGCTTTCCGTGTCCGAAAACTGTGGCATGCTACACATCTATCGTCGTTTCCTGCCCAAGGCCGCCCAACACCAGTCCGTTTTGAACGCAAGATCGTGTAGTCTGAAGAGGCTGTCCGCGCGTTTAATAAATCCAGACAACTGGCTGAAGCTACACTCTTGGGATTTCCTCGACAAGATGATGTCTCTGATATCGCAGTATGTGCTGCTCTTTACTAAAAGGTGAATCAAGTCTGGCAGCCGTTGAGCTTCTTCTCTAAGTAGTTGAACCCCGCTCAACGGAACTACAGCACCCACGATCGAGAACTGCTCGCTGCGTACTTGAGCATTAAGTACTTCTGCTTCTCCCTAGAAGGCAGGCCGTTCACAGTGTTCACGGACCATAGGCCTCTCACGTATGTTTTGAAACACACCTGAACTTTATAAGCCAGTTTACGTCAGACATGCAGCACGTGTCCCGCAAGGACACCATAGTTGCTGACGCTTTGTCTCGTGTCTTCGAGGTAAACATCCCCGCCTCACTCGACTTCTCGGCTATTGCCAAGGCGCAGGAGGATGACGCAGCATTTACAAATTTCGGGAGTTGCCCATCTTTGGTTCGAACTTCTCTCTCTGCTGCAAAAGCCTCGGAAAAGGCACCTCGGCCATACATTCCGGTCACCTTTCGCAAGGAAGTATTCCACGCGGTTCACGACTTAGCGCATTCAGGCATCAGGACAACAAATCGACTAGTCACCGAGAAATACTTCTGGCCCTTCATGAACAAAGATGTCAATTCCTGGGCCAGAGAGTGCATCGCATGCCAGAGTTGGGCTCATTCCACCGCACTACCAAGCGGTTCCACACCTTACACCTCGACATAGTAGGATCTTTGCGAGACTCGCACGGTTACAAGTATTGCCTACAATCATCGACAGGTTTACGCGGTGGCTTGAGGCAATACCTCTGAAGAACATTACGGCGCAATCTTGTGCCGAAGCCCTCTGTCGAGAGTGGATCCCTCGCTTTGGCGTCCCTGGGATTCAAACGCCAGCGAACTACGGCTTACCACCCGCAATCCAATGGGATGCTAGAACTTTGGCACCGGACGCTGAAAGCCGCCATTTTAGCTCGCGATGATCCGTCCTGGACTCAGGTCTTGCCTCTCGTCCTACTCGACTTACGAACAACCCGCCGAGAGGAATTTGCTGCCAGCCCCGCGGAGCGGGTATACGGGGAGAACCCAGGGCTCCCAAGTGATCCGGTCTTCGACAGGAGATCGGGTCTCACAGACCCAGAATTGCTGCGCCTGCTGAAAGACAATCTCCACCGCATTAAAGCCATACCTCACACGACACACATCCGTACCTGCCTGCGTTCCCAAGGAGCTGGATAAGTGCACGCACGTGTCAGGACGGATGTTATCCGAAAGCCGCTGCAGCCTCCATACGAAGGACCGTACCGTCTTCTCGAGTGAGTAGAGCATTTCTTTCGGCTCGAGATCGGGGGACACAAAAAGACTGTCTCCTTATCCAGGCTGAAGCCCGTTTGGGCCCCAAATAAACGTCGCGTTCGCTTCGCCGAATGATGGACGACGCAGTTCCGGGTTCAGTCGCCGAAACCCCTTGGTTTCATCTGGGGTCGGAGTGATGTGGCGCAGTACACAACGGCAAATTAAAACGAATTAAAAAATATAGTAAAATATAATAAAATAAAATATGAAACAAATTTCAATGTCCCTCTCAATCCCGTCGCAGTTTAGTAGCCATGGTGATCGAGTCTGAGTGGTTCCACTGGAATGTTTTCTCGGAAAAGTAGCAAAACATTCAAAAGGATAAGCAGCTAAAAATACTATTTGATATCATCCGTATTCACCAATGGCTTTGCAAAATACAAACACTTTTCACCTTTACGAGATCTGGACCTTTATTTTTTAGAATGTTGGATGACCGAAAATTTACTGTTCCTATTTTACATGTTCTCCATTAAAATGTTACAAATTCCACCTTCAACAGCCAACAATTCTTAAGCAAAGTGTTTGGAAATTGACTCGATTCTGACTGCACGAACATTCTGACTTACCTCTATATGGAATGTGTATGTACTGTCATCAAGGAACAATACAGTGACACTAATTGTTCGTGGTTTCTTGTCACGCGCCAGTTCTGCACTTCGGCTCCGATATGTACCACTTAATCCACCGAGACGCAGACGTTCAAGCATCGCATTCCATGCTCTTCAAATGAAATTGGTCTGCAAAGAAAGTAAAGAAGAAATGTTACAAGAGTGGCAAGAAGGAGGGTCGGTATCAAGTAGTTCATGGAAGCCCTTAAAGTGCGCAGTCTACCTTGCAATGCTTCTGGTGCTCCAGTGCAATTGGCTGCACTACAGCGAAGCAAGGGTGCTTATGGAAATTCCAGAAAGGCGTGATTCTACATGAACGGATGGAGAAAGTACTATGCTGGCGACGGTATTAATCTGAATCAGTGAATCTTATTTGTAGCAGACAAAGGTCATCATTTGTTCGTTTTCTAAGGAAGAGTTATAACGAGATAATGAACAGAGCTCCCTAGGAAGTTGGAGCTTTCGAACCAATAGATACTTCCGACCTGCAGTATCTGTCCCATTTGTTTGTAAACTCCATTAATCCTCAACTGATTAGCGAAATTGTAAAGGTCGAATTCCGCCGACAATTCTTTCAGTTGTGGTTTCTCCCAGAAGAACACTAAAATTTCCCAAACGTAAATCCACCAAATCAGTATTCGCTGCACGAAATGATTTTATCAAAAAATATTTCATCATATCCGGTGGCACAGTCGCACCAAGTCGTGTGATTGCGAGGTTCGTGCAGTACGCGTTGTCCATGTTCATTCCGTTTAGGTAATCGTTTAGTCACACTTTGACGACTTGGGAGAATATTTATTATTGTATATTATTAACGGAATCTCGGAGGAATTGTAGAACAACGAACCGACAAACCAGCAAATGAATGATGCACGAATTAGTGTGAATGGGTCGGGAAGCCAGAAGCAGTTTACTATGCGACAAAAAGATTCAACGAGATAAGATAGAATCGGATTTCAATTCGGCAGGCCATTAACACTTATTTGATACGGAAAGAAATTGAACTTTGAGTGTATAATCGTCTCCAAGGGCATTGTTCTTTTGAGGAATCCGTGGGCAGTTCTGAGTATTCTGTTACGATATCTGATAGTCAATTAGGAAGGGATGCAGCTGGAATGGACAAGTGCGCTCAGATAAATTCTGCTGCATTTGTTCGTCTTTGGGATGTGTGGTTCCATGGCTTATTAGATCATCATTATTTTATAATGGCAGCAATATCTATATTTCTGTAGAGGGGAGATTGCTTTCATTTGAGGCTATATTTAAATAAAGATTATAGAACTTTTGGTTTGGGTTTCTGGCTCTCATTCACTGGTGTTAGATCGTGGCTACCATAAAATTGGATTGTACCTTTAAAATGTGCCCCGTTTATAATTTTCCGTGTTCTTGTCCAGCTTCGCTAGTTGAAGAATTGTTTGATACTTTACGAATGTTCTATCAACTAAACATCCGGGCCAGCCATTCATCTTCTGTAGGGACTTCAAGTTTCCCTGAATTTTATAGTCGACCTCTGTCGGACCGACTGTTCTTCCCAAACAATTACAATTTAACGTCCACCCCAGTCATAAGCGCATAAAAGGTACTTATTGCACGTCGAAGTCGCTTTTGCCCGCAGTAATTGTTCTATCAGTTTTGCTGACTCCACTGCCAACTCCCCATAACAATCCTGCGACCCTTCTACCCTCTACGTCTCTTCTATCTGCAATGTCGAACCTGGCCCCGATGGTAGAAAACACATTTTCCTCCCACCTGTCTATAATCTACAACAAAAGGCTAGAAGAATGCAACTTTCCCCAACACTGGAAAGAGGCTCTTATCATCCCTATCCTCAAGAGTGGAGACCCTTCTATCCTTCCTACTATCGCCACATCTATCTGTTTTTTATCAATTACCACGCCTCCATCCTCATCTGCACGTGTTTGCTTTATGTAGGCGATCTTAAATTATTTGCCTCTGTTTCGTCTCTGCTGAAGTATGCGTGCTCTCTTGCACTCTAACTTTGATAATTTGGTCCGTTGGTGTTCGATCAACAAGCTAACACTGAATGTCAGCAAATGCCACTGGATGTGCTATTCGCTTAAACCCTCCCAACATCCTTTCCCTATTCTCTTAGTGGACAACCCCTTTCACTACTGACCTCCTTCCAAGACCTGGGTGTAATATTTGACGACAAACTCCGTTTCAATTCCCACTTCGTTGGCATCATGCTTAACACTCCTCAACTCCCTTGTCAGAAATATCCTTGAATATTGCTGTGTAGTCTGGCCCCCTTTCCATCTCTTTTAAAAAAAGAACCTCCGTCACGACTCCGCACCCTCAATCTCCCCTTTCTGCAGCAACGCCGTATCTTCCTTGATGTGTACTCTTTTCAAACTCTGCAATTGTCTGATGGACTGCTCTGCCAATTCGGTAGAGTAGGTGAACGTACTTGCGGACAGAGTGTTGGACTCCCGCAACGGTACGTCGTTGGACCACCAACTAAACACCTCCCCATTGTCAGAGAGCTAGTCTGGAACCGTTTGTCACATTACTTCGGGCGACCTTTCAAATCAGGGAATTCCCTTCACAAACGGGAGGAAGAGAATTGTCAGATCAAGCAACCCCCTGCCAGCCGCTCCTTCGCCGGTCGAGCTCTGCCTTCTTTGCAACGAGAAGGACCCGAACGTAATGGGCAACACGGCTCTACCTGTCAGTGCTACTCAGTATCTCCGCAACAATGTTGTCTGATGAGAGATCCTCTCTGTTTCAATAGAGCTGCTGATGAATGCCACCCCACCTTCCACATGAAAAAAAGGTGTGATGGGCGTCGTCCACAACTCTCTTGTAAAACACAATCTGGAGATGGTGCCTTTCCAATCTTATGCAGGTAAGACTGAAAACCACCATGCCCACTAGGTAAGGAGATAGTCAGTTTCGCCATGCTTTCCATTCAGCCACGCATTTAAATTGCCAATGAGCCGTGCAGTCCAACTCTAGTTTGCCTTAGGCAAGAACCCTAAGGTGAGTGCCGTCTCGAACCCAGATGGAAGCGTTACCTAATATGTCAGTGTGTTATGAAGCTGGGTCCTTATTTCGATACTGCTCACTGATGAACACTAAATCAACTTAGGTCTCCGCAGCGAATTGCGCTAGCAAGTCGTGAGCGGTTGCACTCCGGTGCATGTTGACTTGTAGGAGACGAATCATGTTGACCGCGTCCTAGCTCTTTCCATTTCTGCTCTGAAGACTGGACACCGCATCGAGCCCGCTAAATAAGTAGAGCTGGCGGTCGAGTCCTCTTTCGTCTCCCCACCTTTCATTTTGGTGCTCCATTCTTCGGGTCTGCCTTAATTTTAGGTAGAGGTTTTTCTGATGACGGGGCGTGTTGTTGTCTCTTGTCCCCCTTCGCCTTCTTCTTTTGAGCCCTTGAGAGTATCTGAGTGAAGTCTCCTTTAGATGCTCGTTCCTCTCTTCGTTTTTCGCCAGTTCGTTCTGCGACGGGCTGTCTGTGATCCATTTAGCGCTTGTGGTGCTGTCATCGGGAGGTGCGGTTTTTCTGATTTCTGCGGAATTTCTCTTACTTTCCATGTCCACCTGTAATAGGAAATTCTGCCCAGGAGTGCCTCCAGCTCCATCAGCCCGTTTTTCGCCTTTTTGCTGACGTTTTTCTGGAGGAACGTCGCAAATCGCATTTGCATCACAACTACTGCGGATTTCTTAATAAGCCTTTCCTCTTCAACTTTCGCCAGAGTAGTCGGCAGCGCTCCCACTTGGCTTATATTCGAAACCATCTGGTTAGTTGCAGCAGTTTCCACTGTGCCTCTTTCCGCAACTAAAACACTGCGTTGGTACTGTCTGGGTTGCCGTCCGGTCTAAACGCAGCAAACTCATTCTCCATTCCCACTTTCTCCTGGGTTGTATTTCGTGATGCCTTACGTGTGAAACACCGGCCTAGGCAAAAATATCTATCTAAATCAAGGTTCGTCCACAAAAGCCTTAATTAGAAACATTTACTCAACCTCAACCAACCTACCTATCAAATATTGAAGGCTCCTTCGAGAGATATGAATTTTAGCCTTTCTGGTCTCATGTCAGATCTGCCCACTCTTTGGCTGCTCCGCCGGGGGCCAACATAAAATTCGATGATTGTGTTTTAGTCTCCCCCAACTCTGCATGTGGACTTCTTCGGAATTACTTCTCTCCAATTTTTACATCTACTCCTATTTTTTCATCCTTCTATTCCTCTTCTGTCTCCTGTCATTGTTAAATTTCTTATCGACAATTTAGATATTAATGGGGATTGTCGTCCTGATATTTTTTAATTTAATTTAGCACAAGTTTCTTTTCGGAACCCCTAGAAAAAACTCCGGGTCCGGGGGAATCCGATTCCTAAGAAGTAAGGGTTGTGGAGGTTTGAAGCAACAAATGTTAAATTTATGAAGCAAAAATGATTTAATCAAGTATATTTTCCGTAAGCTGTCTGGTGAGCAACGAACTATCGCAACGATTTCCACACACTTTTCCCCCGTTTGATCAAGTGTTCTTACTCGCGGATCGCGGAGTGTAGAAATCGTAAAACAAATTGGGAATAATGATTTGTCGACGCGTTCCATTGACGGCGAAAACTTCAATATTATAATGTCTCTGGGAGAATTTGCGTACTAATTTGTAAACAATATAGGTAAGAGGTGATTATACTGAAATTATTTTGGGCAGTATAGAGTTCATTTCTAAGAAATATTTGTCTAGAAAAAGAACTGAAAGGAATTTTTAGAAGTGAGATGAGAAATGAAATAAGGAACAATACAGAAATACAATTGAGAGGGTCTCTGACCTTTATGAAAATGGAAGTCTTTTATTCATTGATTGAAAGCAAAACTTAGAGGAAGCAATTCCTGATGAATGTTGCTTATACTGTTAAAATGGTTCTGTCGCCTTTTATATAATCTAATGAGTCTGAAGGACTAATAATAAATAATAATAATTAAATAATGAAATCACCAATAAATAAAGGATAGGTCATTTGGTATAGACTGATGGGCAATATAGCTGCCTGGGGGACAACCCATCGGTCTTCAATAACCGAGACTTTCATCTACAAAGAGAGTTAGTGTGTGATGATAGTCACACTTTGTATGAGCTTACCCTCCTATTGACGAAGCGTTACGAACGTAGAATAAACATATAATAACTACTCCGCGTTGTCCGTCAAAACTTTCGTCATCTCGAAGGCGAAGCAAGAGGGCCCCAAACTGAGCCTGTGGCTAGTCACCTTCTAGATAGATGATCTCACTGTAGTTAAGGTATAAATCGCACTTTGGTCCGTCCTGAGCGGATTATCAATAAGCAAATATTGCAGTGCAAAAACTGTCAGGGGGTTGGTCATGCGGCATCGCACTGCCGCTTTCAAAATTACAGTGTGAAATGTGACGGCACGTACCAGTCAGGCAAGTGTCCCGAGACACATGAAGAAAGTTTCCAACGCGTAAATTGTGGGGTAAGCGATCATTCCGATAATTATGGTAAGTGCCCTTAACTTCGTCAAAGCGATGGCGAGGAGGAACGCTTAAAAACGGGCCCCCCTCCCGAGGCAACCGCTGGAGTAGTATGCAACGACAGTCCAAAATTTCCGGCTGCATATGAACCTTCTAATCAAGCCATCGCGGCTCTCCTTTAGTTCGCCGAATGATCAACCTTATGGCATCCAACGTAAACATTAGAGTCATTGAGGTGGTTATTAACTTTATAGTCGGTTGTACCTGTAGACACGAGTTCAATCTGTTCCTAAGCGAGCATAACCCACAAACAGTGCTTATGTGTGAAACCAGGTTGCTTCTGAAACACACCTTCCTTTCCAAGCTTGAAATTTTTCCATACAGACAGGAACCGTCCTAATCAAAATTCCTCATAACTTGTTGGATGAATCGCAATACTGGTCTCCAATAAATTTCCCGCAACTTAACTCTTTTTTTCTGCCAATTCTCTTAAGTCACTAGAGATTACCATCTCCTCAATAGAAATCACATCCGGCTTCGTATACGTAATTTTCCTGTACTGTCCTAACCAAGCATTTGATCGGAACGACCTGCCCATCATCAAATCCTTTTGCGCGGACCAACAGTGTACCGAAACACCGTTCCATCAATTGAAACCGTTCCTTGTATCAGTGATCACGATGCTATCATCCTTGATATACAATTCCCCGATCGAGCCATTCGCTCACCGCTTCTCACAACCCCAGATTTTAGGATCGCTAACTGGCAGCTCATAAACCGATCCCTGAAAGGCAAACTCCCACAGAACCAGAAAATTTCCAACGAGACAATTGAACGTGCGATTCATCAATATACTGAAGCAATTCATGAGGTATCTGACGAATTCGTGCCAATCCGCCACCCACCCCCACTCCTTTTTGTAACCTTATTCCTCTGCCAGACGATATCCTACAAGACATCCACTACAAGAAAACCCTGCGGCGAAGATTATTTATTCTCCGTAGTACTCCTTTCTAAAGAACGAGATAACCACCTCTCCAATATAAAGGTAGATTCAAACACATACAGGTAGTTCAGGCAAATATCCCCGTGATTTGATAGAACTATCATGGAAGCACCACGGTTTTCCAGTGAATAGAGATTCACCGGGCTCGCAGAAATGAATATCAGTTACTCCGTGATATGAGACGCCCCACCATACCATGACAGAAGTCGGATGGTGATGACGTTGGACTCGCGGAGCATTTTCTTTGGCTTCATAACAATTATGAGCATATACTCGATCATTTTGTCGGTTGAATTGTTCCTCGATGGTAAAAATTTTTTCATCACAAAATTTAATTTTGCGATATTTTTTACTGGGAAATCGTTGCAGAAGAGCAGCACACCGAATTCGCCATATTTCCTTAAGTTTTGGCGTTAACATATGGCCAACGCACCGAGACCGAGATCTTCTCATAAAATACGACTCATACTATACTTCGAGTTGAAACGCCCATTTTCGGCGACATTTTTTTCTCCTTGCTGAGAGGATTGCGACGAGCACGCTCACGCACAACATGCACGACATTCGGACCACGTACGGAGCGCGCGGCTTGTCAACCACAAACTACTAAACTTTTAACAAACTATGAATCTTTTTCGGCGTATTCCCACATTGGTGGAACGTAATAATCGCGATTCCTTTTTCGTAGTTACCGAACTTCATCGTGTTGTCGTTCATGCACTACCGACGTTCGGAACCTTTTCCGTGCGCAGTGTTACCAATTTCGGCGGCCTAACATTTCTCGCTATATGCATCAACTGACAGAATATTATATAAAATCTAAACCGGGGCGTTATGGAATTAAAATTGTTTCGATGAATTATGACAAAACGTTTTACATGATAAATTATATTCCGTACATCTAGCAAGTACCAATAGAGCGCGAAGAAAGTGTACCATCGTATTATGTGCGTAAATTGGGTGAGCCGATTCATGACATTCCTCGAATTATCATATTTGACAACTGGTTCACATTTATCGAACTGCTCAGCAGGATGAAGAAAAGTCATGACTGGTACAATCCGAAAAAACAAGCGTGAAATTCCGCAATTTTTCAAATGTAATTCTTTCATTGGTACAACCAGATATGGATATGACGGGGATAATATTTTGCTTTCTTTCAGCACACGACGGGAAAACAATGCGTAGACAGTGATAAGCCAGAGACGATTCCTTTCTACAATCAAAACAAAATGTGGACAGATGTCTTTGATCAACTGTGCTCGAACTACACGTGTGTCCGACGAAGCAACCGATGGCCGATGCGTTGTTTTTTTGGGAATGATTGACCAGGCCGGTGTAAATCTGTGTATACTGTATCTCCGGAAAGGAAATGACAGTTTAGACAGTCGAAACCTTGAATTATCGCAGAATGAGTTTCTCGTAATTTTTTTGTACAAGTTTGACAATTTTGATTTCGTAGGTACTGTTCTGTCACCCACCCTCTTTCTCATCGTCATTAATGACCTCTTAAGTAGTACTGTCAATCCAATCCACAGCGTTGCGGATGACAGTGCCCTTGACTTGGCATATTCGTTTGATTCGCTGGCTGATTCTCGTCGTAGTATATTGCGTGTCAACCGGGAGCGCATGTCTGAGTCATCGAATGAAGACATATTGTCTATTATTGCAGTGCAATGCTTCTAAAACCCAATGCTGTCTTATTTCGAATAAATTATGTGCTCCCCCCTCCTGGCAATATATTCTTGTCGATGGTAGGAATATTCCCGACTCACCCTCACTCAACTTCATCATCATCAACGGCGCAACAACCGATATCCGGTCTGTCTTAATAAGGAGCTCCAAACATCCCAGTTTTGCGCCGAGGTCCACCAATTCGATATCCCTAAAAGCAGCTTGGCGTCCTGGCCTACACCATCGTTCCATCTCAGGCAGGGTCTGCCTTGTCTTCTTTTTCTACCAGAGATATTGCTCTTATAGACTTTCCGGGTGGGATAATTATCATCCATACAGATTAATTGATCCGCCCACCGCAACCTGATGAGCCGGCTTTTCACCACAACCAGCCGGTTGTGGTATCGCTCATAGTTTTCGTTGTTATGTAGGCTACGGCATCGTCCAACCTCATGAAGGGGGCCAAAAATTCTTCGGACGATTTTTCCCTCGAACACGGCTAAGAGTTCGCAATTTTTCTTGCTAAGGATCCAAGTCTCCGAGGAATACATGAGGACTGGCCAGATCATTGTCTTGTACAGTAAGAGTTTTGATCCTATGGTGAGACATTTCGAGCGGAACAATTTTTGTAAGCTGAAATAGGCTCTGTTGGCTGCCAACAACCGTGGGCGGATTTCGCTGTCGCAGCTTTGATCAGTTGTGATTTTCGACCCTAGATAGGAGAAATAATCAGTCAGGGCCAGGTGAAAGAGAACGCATGATAGGGCATCCCTTGTCTTAAATCGTTGTTTATGCCGAATGGTCTCGAGAATGATCCTGCTGCTTTTATCTGGCCTGTCACATTGGCCAGGATCAGCCTAGTCAGTCTTATGAATTTTGTCGGAATATTGAATTCTCTCATGCTCGTGTACAGTTTTACCCTGGCTATGCTATCTAAGCGACCTTAAAGACGAGGAAAAGATGTATGAGTTATAACATCTTTACCTCGTTTTTAAGGTCGCTTAGATAGCATAGCCAGGGTGAAACTATATAAACATATTCCAACAGTTTTCCCATCGCTTGCCGCAGAGAAAAAATCTGATCTGTTGCTGATTTGCCTGGAGTGAAGTCTCTTTGATATGGGCCAATGATGTTCTGGACGTATGGGGCTATCCGACCTAGCAAGATAGTACTCAGCAAAGTGATACTTCTATAAGTGCTGCATTGCGTGATATCTTCCTTTTTCTGTATGGGACAGATAATGCCTTGCTGCCAGTCGCCAGGCATTGATTCGCTGTCCCACACCTTAAGCATAAGTTGATGAACCGCTTGGTGTAATTGGTCGCCTCCATATTTAACCAATTTGGCTGTAATTCCATTCGCTCATGACGACTTATGTTTTTTAAGCCAATGAATTCCACGGACTGTTTCCTCTATACTTGGTGGTGGCAGTATTTGTCTGTCGTCTTCAGTTGGCGGGACCTCCATCGCTCCAATTGCGGCATCATTTCCCTCTTAAAGGTGTTGCGGAGGGTTGTGTTGTAGATGGCTTCAGTGTTAACTGTCACCTCATTGACATAGGGGATTCTGAGTGGTGTTGTTATTCGAGCTCGGAGCACCATGCCAACGAGATAGTCATCCGAGTCTATATTGGCCCTCCATATGTTCTGATATTCACCAAGGCTGAGAAGTGGCGGTGTTCGATCAGCACGTGGTCAATTTGATTGAAAGTGGTCTCGTCTGGAGAGGCCTACGTTTGTTTGTGGATCGCTTTCCGCGCAAACCAGGTACTTTCGACAACCATTTTATGTGACACTGCTAACTGAATAATCTGCAGTATGTTATCATTTATATTTTGATGTAAGTTATGGGAGCCAGCGTATCGCCTGAATACGGGCTCCTCCCCAATTTGGCTGCTAAAATCCCTAAGTATGATTTTGATATCATATCTGGGACAGGCTTCGAGTGTTCGTTCTACTGCCTCCTAGAAGGTATCCTTCTCCGACTCTGCAGTCTCCTTTGTAGGGGAGTGAAAGTTAATAAGGCTTATATTTCTAAACTTGCCTCGCAAGCGCAGAGTGCATAGCCGTTCGCTTATGATTTTAAAGCCGATAACAACAGGTTTCATTTTTTGGCTGACTAAGAAACCTACTCCGAGCACATGGTTTACTGGATGGCCCTATAACATATGGTGTAGCGACTCTTCTCCAGGAAACCGGTCTCTGTCCAACGCATCTTCTGTAACGCTGTTACATCAGCCCTATATTAGGACAGAGTATCGGCTAGCTGCTTGGCAGCTCTATCACTGTACAGGGAGCGCAAGTTCCATGAGAAAATGTGCAAATCGTTATTCCTTTGTCGCTGCCGGGTTCGTCGTTGTGTTATCCGTCCAGGCCGAGGCTCCTGTTGTGGCTTCGTAACTTCGGTTTTCCGTGTAGGGTTGTCAGCCTTACCCAATCCCCAACCTGGAGGACCAGTTGGTACAATTTGTCCCGTTTTTAGGCACGGGAGACTCGCCTTCATCCTTGTCCGTCTGCAGCTTTTCGTTAAGAATGAGCTCCCAGCCGTCACCACGTGGAGGTGAATATAATAGTGAAGGTTATTGAGGGGATAATCTATAAATGGCTACATCTAATAATTGATGGAGGCGGGTGTTTATCAAATAGGCAGTTTGGCTTCCCGACGGCTCGGTCAACATTTGATACTACCAAAGTTGTTTTCGAGTTAGCCAGGAAAGCCTTTGATGAAGGGAAATTTTGTGCACTGGTGACTTGCGACATCAAGAACGCGTTCAATTCTGCCGAATGAAACCGTATTATCGAAGCGCTCATGGTGGCACACCTAACCGATTTGAATAAGTTTTTGTTTTCAACAAAAACTTAAGAATCTTTTCGTTTTGGATAATGAAGTTAGGCTTCTTGGCACTCATCCCTTTTTCTTGTCTATCTGTCCGGGTTCGGAACCAACATCCAACCAACTTTGGCCCACTCATTATCGACGAAGTTTTCCCCATCATTCACTTGACTTTTAGCGGTCTAGCATTAGGAACTTTCCAGACAATCACTTTTTAAACATCCCTGACACTTTCGAATTGGGAATTATGTAGATTTTACGATAAATTTCTGTAGATTTTCGGTTTATTGTACACCATGTATCTTTTTCCTGCTTTTGAAAATGGATATTTGAGCCTTCAACAATTAGAAATCAAAGTGCTGTCATTCACATGATTTTAAAATCAAAAAATCTAGATGGATCATTGCTGACGCTGACGTTCATTCATATCATCCTTAAATGCATTGGAGTGCCAATATAGGAAAGGCAACCACATATTAATGACATATGCGATACACAACATCTTTCCGCAGCCTCACCAATGAAATCTGTCCACATACATAAATAAACTCTCAGCAAAGGCACGGCCCCATTCCATTCGAATACTACTGAAAATCGAAAAAATAAATTTAGCTTGGAATGATTGGCATTCGTCCCAACTATAATTCGTCGGCTGACAATGCGATATATTCATATTTGCTGAGAAAATCATGTACACTGTCATTCCTGATAACAAAACTTGACTTTGCATCTGAATTGGTGTTATCAAAACCAGAACGCAAACATATTGTGCATCCATTATAATCACCATAATCCTTTTGGAACGTCAGGACATGTCGCCAGCTATCTTATCTCGACGTTACCGCTGATAAGGGTATGTCACAATCAGTTAGAGGAAATTTGAAATCATTGACTTCATGGACTGAATGCTTTCTTCTGAGAAGATCTGCGTTGGTTCTATGTTGGCGGATTTGTAAATTTTTAATGTTCCCAAAAATAGTAACAAGTGGGCCATAAGCCTGATAAATAATGCTCATCTAAATCGTCCCCGATTCAGAGCTGATATCGGATCCATTAGCGTCAGGTTTTGAAATGCTCGATTTTAGGGTTAATTGGGATATCATGCAGCATTTTCGGCGTGCGTCATTCTTCTTTCATTGTGCGTAGGGCATTAAGGACGGTAGAGACCCAATCTAATGGAAAAATTTAAATATTCATAAACCGTTCCGAAGCTAATTGCTTACGGGTGGGTTTTGGCGACAGCTCACAAGTGTATGGCGTTATCATCCGGAAGGAACGAGGTCGTTTCTTTGAACTTCAGCAACTTTTTCTAAATCGCTGCTAAGAAAGTGCAGATAATCCGTTTATAATGACCATAGTGTGGTGGTTGATGCCGGGTCTTATCGTTCTGAAAAGCAATGACTTGCGGACAAGAAAGCGATTAGTACATGTCGGGAGCAGCGGTAATTTGTTTGAGTGTCATTGTAGGTTGGCCAACATTGTACGGTTCATTGACACGATATACTTCCATCACTCGATGATTTTGTGCTTTTGCTTCAATATTTCGGTTGCAACCATTCAGGTTTATTTCTGGACGCTGAGTACCAATCCACGAAATCTGAGAAGAAATATCTACACAACTGGGTCATAGTTCTGGTGCTCTGAAATCTACGAAATTGGATTTTGTTACTAAATTTGTGGAAACAGCGCGAAATTCATGCATAACTTCCACCATGTTGTGTTATCAGAAGATAAAGGGCAGCGATCTTGATTTGGAGCGGAGACAGCATATCTCAACTTCCCGCTTTCTTGGCTGATATTCAGTGGATTCTTTGAGTCAAGTTTCATTGGGTAGTGCATGTTGATGTTCACTCAAATGTTATCAGCCAGAACGGGTTCGATTAACGCTGAGTGGCATCAATGAATTTATTTATATTTAGATTACATACATTCAATAAATAAACGCGAGCTATCATATCGAAGGCAAGCCCCGTAGTCAGTGTTAATAGGTTAAATTAGTACATTTCATTTCCCACTGGTGTGAAATTGAGTTTGATAGTGGATCTTGGAGAGTGGACGAGCTTGCTTTTTTCGTTTCGAAACGAGGCCGTCAAAAATCATCCATTTATTAGAAATAAATTTTGTAATAAAATAATTCAACTTTAGAAAATAGAGGTTAAATGCCAAAGAAAAAAAACTATTTTTTTTATATTTTTATCGCAGATACTGGGTTTTGGGGGATGAGGTTCACAAAGCCAATGAGAGAAAGGTTTTTCAAAAATGAAAATTTAACTTAAGATTGAATTTGTGTGACTTTTGATGGATTTTCAGTTCAGAATTTCCACCTTATTTTGCTCCATCCGCGACTCGTCATTCCGAATCTAAAGTCATCCGTGCTTTCTTGCTCATGCTACTAAAGCTGAGGACTTACTGGTAAACACAGACCTTTAGGTATGGCAGTGATATTTATTTGAAAATTAATCTAGAGGACCATCTGGTGAATCGTTCACCGAATCCTTTTCAGATTTTAGAAGGTGATATCAAAATCAAAGACATACTTAAGAGAAAATCCACAATGCCTGGAAGAAATAATTTGAGGTGACCGACATAAAATCATGGGGCCTGCCTTAAAGAGTGACAGCGCCTCGCCGAATTTCACAGTCAAATCACTCACCAGAATTATTAAAGCAACAGTAACGCCCAATACCGATGGTATTTGAGTATAAACAAGCATAAAGTAATAATAATATTAATAATTAACTCAGCTGTTGCCGGTCCCAAGCCCGGTTGTGAAAGGAGGAGGGATGGATAGCTTTAGTTTGAATGGTTGTACGCCACCTAAGTGTCTCAGGAGGTAGGTGAAGAAAGTGCAGGAACTTTGCAGTCTTGCATACTCACTGAGGAAGCTATGACTACACCTGACAGTTAGGTATAGAACAAATAAAAAAGAGGAGAATTTAAAGGTCCGGTACGAATAACCGGCAGGATTCGTCTGACTTGGTGACTGGATCGGGGTTCCGTAATGGACAGCACGGCGTCGAAACGCTAATCGTGGGGTGGCTCGACGTCTAGACCCGATAATGACCAGGAGTATTGCTTCGTCTGCTGCAACTGTGTCGCCGCTTCAACAGGTTCGTGTAGGCAGCGGATAAAGTTGACTGAGGAAGTGAACCTCTTCATCATCCGTTCCTACTGCGCAATAACGGCGGGGGCGGGTCCAATATCTTACCACCCCTTGTTGCACCAGAGATTCGTCGAACGTTCCCCCCAATTCGCGCACGTGACTGCGCAGGAAGTCACAGACCAGCACTGCTTTATTACTCGCAGCGACACAATTCCGGCCATCATCACGGAGGGTGTTGGATCCTTTGCATAGGCCAGGAATTCCCAAGTTCTCTGCATCTCCAGCAACTTTGAGAATTCTATCTCAAATCAATGATGAGACGCAACTCGGCTGTGTACTGATACATATATCGCTGTTGTAACTACAATCAATTGTGTATTATGGTGCCGTTGCGGCTGTCAGATTGCAAGGTCAGAAGATTCACTTTCGCATTATTGGTTTGAGTGACCGAAGAGATCCACCATGGCAAATTCGTCTCGAACGTCGGCGTGACTCACTATGACAAGACTTTGCTAGGCTGATTCAAATCAGCTTTGGCAGTGCCTGCAGACAAGTGAAAAACAAAAGTACAGAGGATTTACAGGAATTGTCATTCCGACTAAGGTACACGAAGTTGAAATTTTGGATGCCCGGTATGGCTGGCAACTTCAGACGTGTTCACAACGCACCGTACGCGAGGAAACAGCGGAGCTTTTTCAAATCACTCAACAAATCCCAACAGAGTGTCTAGACCGTGCAGTTTTATATAAGGTTGGCGAAAGAATATTGGGATAGACCGCCATGCCACTTTGCCAGGCGTGAAATTTGCGAATGTTACCGAAGAGGAAGTTCGACGAGCCAGCTCGAAGAACTGGCAAGGCCCATGTCTGAATCGGGTGCAGAACTTCTGATACAAAAAGTTCACCAGTATACATGGTCGGTTGCACACAGCATAAATCAGATCATGAGTCGGCCGGAGGAATTTGCACCTTTCCTCTTGCGAGGATTACCTACCTTCTCCTTAAGAAAGGCACGGTACAGAGCCCCGTAGATACAAGACCGATTACTTGCTTACCAATCCACTACAAATTCCTAACGTCCTTTATTAGTGGAAGAGTCAATGCGTACCTTTGAGACCAATCACATTCTGTCCGAGGAGTAGAAAGCTGCCGAGCCGGGGCAAGGGGTTGCAAAAAGCAATTCACTATCGACTCGATTGTTGTAGGACAGGCGAATAGCGATCAAAGAAACCTCTTTAGTTGCTATATCGATTATGTCAAGGCCTTCGACAGCGTCCCGCACACCTGGCTAATCGATGCTTTACATATGTATCTCATTGGTCCCAAACTAATAAAATTTTTGGCGACAGTCATGGAAGAGTAGCATACCATCTTATCAGTGCGTTTATCTGAGAGAACCAACACCTCAGAGCCCATTCGTATATGGAGGGGCACCTCCCAAGGGGATTCGCTGCACGGCACTGAACCTGCGTTCTTGGCTATTGAATGATACTAGAGAGCATTTGCAATAAAGTATGGCCTAAATGCGAATTGAGACAATTGATATACTTAGATTATATCAAGCTGTATGCTGGTACTGATGACCATCCTAGAAGTCTGTTGCATATAGTAGACGGGTTGAATTTGGACATTTCGACAAGTGTCGAATCCAAGTCATCCGCAAAGGTCATCACGAGCCGCATGCCGGACACGCTCGAGTTGGTGATCTGAAGGATGCTTTGCTGTCCGGATTCCTGCGACGTGTAAAGCTGGTACGGAAATCGCACCTCTCGGGGAAGAATAAGGCAAGCGCATTGAATTTATTCGCTTTCTTCACTGTTGCATGTGACTGTTTGTAAAGCAGACTGTGGGCTGATTCACTTAACTAGAAGGATTGATCTTTCCATCCTCTGAGTGGGATGAAGTCAGAACAAGAGATGATCGATGAATAGAAGCCGATGGCAATGCACAACAGCCATTTGTGGAGCAGATGTGTGCTGGGGAGCTTTTTTCTGAGACAGAGGGATTTATGTGTGATATTCAGGATGCCGTTATCGCCACCTGAGTTTATAAAAAAAGCCCATAATGAAAGAGCGAGTGGAGAACGACCAGTGCACATTGTGTAGTTCGACATAAGAGACGTTGGACCATTTCATTTCTGGCTGCACTGTAATGGCACCGGTGCAATATACAAAAAGGCATAATGCTGTATGTAATGTAATTCACCAAAACCTTGCATACAAGCATGGGCTGATCACGGCAACATGTCCGGTTTGCCGGTAGTTCTGCTTACAGAATGTATTGGGATCGCCAAGTTCTGAGCACCATACACCACAGAACAAGCCTGATGTGCTGCGCCTTTATCTTTTAAGATAAGATCCACGAGTCCGAGCCTAAATGCTTGGCACTTAGTGCTAGTATTAGGTAAAAGTCGGCATCTGCCGAGATTGTAACAACTCGGGAATGAAATAATATTAATAAATTCTGTTAAGGGAAGTTGCACTGTGTCCAAGAAGAACTATTGTGCCCTTTTACTGGCTATAATGTATCTATTAACTATAATATGTCAAGCAAGCGTAAAACCGTCAAGAATTTTAAGATATTCCCTACTTCCAAGTATTTCACCTTGGCATCTGTTATTAAGTATTTTCCCAGATGCCCCAAACTGCTTTGCACAAGTGCCGGACAGAATCTGCAGGCAGCGTCTGTGGATATCCCTAGCTTGGCCAGGTGATAGTTTAGTCCGAAGTGAGCAGCGAGTTTTCTAACTATGACCCGGAGCCTCTTCTTGATGAGGTTTAAACAACCCTTTGAGTGCTTGGGTTCGTATATTCCCATGAGCAACCTGGACTGCACTATTCCTGGTAGGTTCGACAAGTGTAGTTTCCTCAAGGGTTCCTCTTCATTTGTACAAGTCGTGGCCATGAACTTGTTTTCAATTCCACAGATGGGTCGTGGTTCGAGTAGACACGTCCCAGCTCCGTTTTTGGTCAGTACGTCTGCTGCCTCGTAGACTTCTAATCCCACATGGCCTGGAACTCAGAGTATCCACACCTTACTGCACGAGCATTCCAATGTTTTGTCTCCTATAGTTCCTTTGGAGTTTGAGGGAGGTATATCTGTCTATGGCGCATATTTTTGCCTGGAATATATTAGTGTGCTTATCCATTGATTTAATGTATGTTTTTTTTTACTAATGATCCCGGCGGCCGTCCATATGCTGTGAGGGCTCCGTTAGTGCAACAGGTAATCAGTTGCTTGTTTAAGCTATAGGTCATTGTCACGCTTTCCCCGTTTGCACTGTTATCCAAATGTGTTTCAAACATATTCCTTAAAGGAAACCTCGCTGTCATATTATACCTTCGCATCAGTATTTCGAGATACCGTTTAGAAAGACAATCAATGTTCCTTCGACTTAGGTAGCTCCTCGTCTCACTGATACTACAAGTCATTCGGAAAATCGCACTTGTTGTCTGAATCTGTATATGAAGATGTAGAGGAGTTAATCCCAGTAGGATCTCCAAATATATACTGTTCCACATGTCCTCATTGTCCAATTCATACTCACGTAAACTAGTCTTTGAAGTTAGTGTAATTTTCTAGCTGCTGTGTCGAGTTCAGTTTTTTCTACTTAAATTAAAGCCTCATAGGTAATTATGGGCTTAGTATTGCAGTATATATCGAAAGTGGTATCTTCGTGTGCATCCCCATTTTTTTCCTGCTGTGGACTTGCTAGTCATCAGAGTCCTTCTAGCTTTCCAACATGTGGCTTCGAAAGTAATTTTTGGTCTAGCGTAAACCTCAAATATTTTACCTCTGTTTCTCGTTTCTTTTAGACGCTAAGTAACCTAATAGCTATCAAGTGATGAAGTTTACGCTTCATAGTGAATGGTTCTATGGGGACTTTGGCTGGATTGACGCGTAGCCCGCTATTCCTGCACCAGGTACAAATACAAGTACCACAATGCGACTGTTTCCTAGTAGGCAACCAAACTACTAATGAAGCAAATCGAAACTTTGCGAGCTGTATGTGTAGGAGCAAAGAGACATTACCGGAGGCTCCCGAGGAGCAAGAAGGACTGCTTCAAACATTTGTGTGACCATGCACATATAAACTCTTGGGGCGGGCCCTATAGGGGGGTAATGAGAAGGTTGAGAAGACCGTCTTCTGAAAAAAAAACTGTTGCCTTCGTCTCCTCAGCACGAAAACAGCGGAAGGCAAACGGCAGTTCAGCTCTATGAGTATATGATACCGCTAGAAACCAAGGAAGAGTTGCAGGAAATATGTGGTAGGATCGGCGACAACAGGGTCCCAGGTGTGTATGGCATTCCTAACGGCACTTTGAAACTGGCACTAAAGACTAGGCACGAACTTTTCACTAAAACCCTCGATTCTTCAAAGCATGCCTAAAAGAAGGAATATTCCCTGCTCAGTGGAAAAAGCAACAGTTGGTGGTGCTTTCCAAGCCCAATAAGCTAACTGGAGATCATATCGTCTGATCTGTCTCTTAGATACAATGGAGAAGATTCTGGGGAGATCTACAATACTGCTGTCCATCGTTGAAAGTAGCAATTCCTTGTCAGAATGTCAGTATGTGCAAACATGGTGTTGACCCTCACAAAAGACGTCCTGAGTTCCGACTGCTGCTGTGCTGTGGATGGGACAAACGCAGGGGCATCAGCTGAAATATGTGTTCCTGGATATTTGGCAAGTTTGATCGAAAATAAACTCTTACATGTCTCTCTGGAACGATATAGCAAGGGTACCACATAGCTCGACTGGGTTCCCTGCTATGTAATGTCATGTATAATGGAGCGCTTGATTTTCCCGTGTCAGATTGTCGACTTTTCCAATTAACTGGATGTGGTTGTTAAGCAAAGCATCTAGAATATGTGAAGATCTATGAGATCGACACAGTAAGTGCGCTAAATTCTGGACTGGAGAGGGCCAGGTTAACCAGATCTTAACAGCGAACGGTAGAAAGAAGAACACTGTCGTGGTGGAGGTTGATGAGACATACAGTGTACCATGCAAAAGCTATTGCGCGGCGCACAGAAGGAATGTGAGAAGATTAGAGTCGCATATCCTCTGGCAACGCAGATGGCATAAGCATAAATCCAAGTCAAATCATTTTCGAAGAAATTGAGTTTTTTTTTGTCACTAGCCGAGACTTTACACGGTATTGACATCCTTTCAGGTAATCAACATCAGTAAGGTCTCTAGCAGTCCTTAGACGGTCGATAAGCACAAGTCCTTGGTCAACCACTGTTGTTTTTTGTTTTCGAAGCCCATCAGAATCCATCCTTTTTTGTGGGGACTTGCATCCCGGTTACTTTTCAAGAGTACAAAAAACAACCTTGAAAGTTGCTAATAAAATGGGGCTTCAACTTTACTTTTATACTGATTCAAGAGGAGGATTGTGATTAGATTTTTTTCTTCAACTTATTCAAATGTTAAAATTTTGTAAAATGGGAGACGGTTAACTATGATAACTATGGATTTGTCCGTAATGAAGAACACATTTTTAGGTTCCGTAATAGATAATCGCCATTTGCTACCATGGATCTATGATGAAGTAAGTGATGAAGTATTGAGCAAAAACATTCCTTTATCATTCGTTAGTTTATGATTAGCCCCAAAGAGGAAGTGAATGTTCACATATATGAGCGTAAGGTATAAGGCCTACAAATAAGTTCTGTCGGTTTTTTCTTTAAATTTGAAGCTTTATTGTGAAAAATTGGTTATACATTGATTGTTCAAAGTATTGCCCATCGCTAGCCACAACTTTCTTCCATCTTTCAGACAATTCATAGATACCATCGCGCCAAAAATTGGCCTGCTTGGCCGCTATCCACTCATCGAGCCATTTTTTGAGTTCGTCGTAATTGGAGGTGCTGGTCAGTCAAGCCATGCTGCATCGACCGGAACAAATGGTAATCAGAACGAGCAATGTCTGGAGAGTACAGCGGGTGGGGTAGGACTTCCCATTTCAACGTTTCTAGATGTTTTAACGGGCTGTGCAACATGTGGACGAGCATTGTCATGTTGCAAAATAACTTTATCACGCCTTTGCTGGTATTGCGGCCGTTTTTTCTTGAGTTCGCGGCTCAAACGCATCATTTGACGTCGGTAGAGTTTGCCCGTGACCGCTTCGTTCGGTTTTAGCAGCTCATAGTATACCACACCCAGCTGGTCCCACCATATACACAGCATGATCTCACCATGAATATTCGCTTTGGCTGTCGATGATGAGGCATGGCCGGAGTATCTCCACGTTGCCCGACACTTGGGATTATCATAATGGATCCACTTTTCATCGCCAGTAACTATTCGATGCAGAAAACCCTTCCTTTCTTGTCATTGGAGCAGATATTCGCACGTGAAAAAAACGGCGTTCGACGTCTCTTGGCTTCAGTTCATACGGAACCCAATTTCCGACCTTTCGGATCATTCCCGTTGCTTTTAAACGGTTGGAAATGGCTTGCTGAGTGACTCCAAGTGTTTTTCCAAGTTCTTTTTCCGTTTGCGATGGATCTTGGTCGAGCAATGTCTCTAATTCTTCATCTTCAAACATTGTTGGCCGTCCGGCGCGCTCTTCGTCTTCCAAGTCAAAATTGCCACTTTTCAGATAGAGCATGGTCACCATAAACTTCCACCAAAATGCAATGACTTTCGGTTGCTTTTTTCTTCATATTGAAATAATGAAGTAGAACTCCCCGCAAAAACACATTATTTGGTACAAAATTGGCCATTTTCGTTGATGAAAAAAGTATTGTTGTTTACACTTCAATTAAATAATTTATACTGACGTTTGTGCCTATTGACAGTAGCTTTTCGATGAATGTTTGGAAATGTGGATCAATGGAATAAAAAACAAGCTACGCTATCTATTGTGAAAACCGACAGAACTTATTTGTAGACCTTATACTTCGAGGGGTCAAGCAGTGCATTGCAGGATAGACCGACGCGGAATATAGCTCCCCGAGGCTAACCTATCTTTCTCTGAGGGTGAGCTGTCTCTCCTCTAGAGCGATGTATGGCTTTTCAGGGGCCAAGCCTCTCGTCTACCAAGACCGTTAGTGAGTGGTAATAGCCACACCTTGTACGAGGTGACCCTACTATTAACAAAACGCTACGGGTCTAGACTGGGGAGTCGAAAAACATCTCGCCCAATCCAGGGTGTCATGCGAACCATTATTATTGGATAGTTAGCAGTCGAGGGTAACTGATTGTATTCGAACGGAGCCTCACTGATACCTGGGCGCCTCAGTGAGTAAGTTAGACCTCACCGTGCTACGGGCTATGGCACGGCGGACCTCCTAGCCCCCATACTCGTGGGAATCAAATGAGTACCAGCAATAAAAAAAAAAAACTAAAACCGATAAAGCGGGACTCCGTACCGCACACAAACTGGTTAACCACGCGGAGGCACATCTCGGAAATACTGAGAGCCAGGTGATTACACCCAAGAAGGGAGAAATTGGGACGTCAAGCAGTGGATCCAAGGTTAATATTGGCATACTACGTGGACAACAACCAACAAACGCCACTGCTCAAAAAGCAGGGACCAACAAAAGCACGTCTAAGATAAATACTAGATTGTTCAATAAGTTTTGCGGTTCAATAAGAGAGGGCATTGCCACTAGCTTAAATTTGTTTTGTTACGTTGGTACAATCTTCATGTGAACGTATGTAAAGTTTCATTTTAATCTGTCAATTCATTCTTTGTTTACAAGCCATTTAGTATCGACGTGTCAGAGTATTTTTTTTACAATGGAAAAAATCAAGTATCGTGCAGTGATTGAATTTTTATTTTTGGAAGGTTTAAAATCAAAGGAAATTTATGAACGAATGTTAAAAGTTTATAAGGACTCTTCGCATTCAATTTTAATCGGAGTATTGGGTTTCAGAAAGCTGTATGCACAATGGGTGCCGCATTCGCTCAGCAACATTTAGAGCGTTTTCGGAAGGATAAAGTGGATTTTGTGGTTCGATTCATAACTATGGGACTTGAGTCAATTATTGTGATCCTGAATCAAAACAAGACGCAAAGAGTGGAGTGAACATGGTTCCTCTGCTCCGAAACGAGTTAATGTCCAGAAATCGGCCAAGAAGGTGTTAGCATCAGCTTTTTGGGATGCGAAAGGATTTTTTTTGTAAATCACTTCCAAACTGGCAAAACAATAAATTGTGAATATTATTGTAACCTTTTAGACCAGCTGAAGGGAAAAATTCATGGAAAAGGGCCAGATTTGCAGAAGACTGACAGAAGAAGGCCATACTGCCAAAAATGTTTACCAAACAAATACTCACTCGTGAAGAACAGGAAACCATCGAAGACTTTTATCGGCAGGCAGATGTGCAAGGAATGGACTTTGAAACTTGTGTTGGACAAGCTTTCGACCAGGTCTTATACTGGTGGACTGCGCGACGGAAGACACTGCAGAGTGCATTAGGACCATAGTTCCTAAATTGCCAGGATGGAAAGGGACAGAACTGCCAACATGTGCTGGAAATGATATACCAGGAGCACACATGGTGACAGTTCCGCGACAATAGAGACGGAAGATCTCATGGGCCTCCTAATCACTTAGAATGAGGATCTCCATACGCGATTATGGAGAGTCTTCAGAAGCAAGGCGGAGGGAAAGGGTAAACTCCTCGCGATCGGGGTAAATGACCGATCTTTTCTTAGTAAATACCAATAGCGCCTAGATTTCGACATTTAATTTTATATTTTTTTCCAACAATGGTTATAAAGACACACAACAAATTTGATATACATGGCACGTGACTATCATTTGTTACGTTATTATAGTCGTCTATGAGGCCGCATTACACAACATAATTTGTAATCTTAAATTGAATCAATCATCAATCAATTGTACCATTTTAGGCTAAAATAGAGATGAAAATGTTAACTCTATCACGATATATGTATATAAAATCCTCTTATCCGGTCGAATTCTAAATCATTAGCAACAAATTTGAATAATGACCACATGTAAAATTGTGCTTGAACAATCCAAATTTGTCATTGAAGTCGCCTACACTTCGATTTCGGATGTCGTCACTCGTTACCATGGGATCGATAAGAACCTAGTCATCCACTATGCGCTTCTTCCCAACCGAGCTTAATTAAAATCTCATGAAAACTTCATTAAGAATAATTCATTCTACGGAAAAATCGAGTTCTCCGCATGTGTACACCCACATTCCCAGCATCTTTCTATCTTCAAGTTGTATCTTCATATTGGGCGTTTTGTGTTGCTCTATGCAGAGAGCTGGCTTGCACTCGGAGTTCCAGCAAAACTAGCCGTGAATACTGCATCTCCCTTAAGAGTAACGACATTTACATTTCCATTGAATAAAATGGAAAAGCAACGATTTCAATTACGAATTTTCACTATCCAATCGGCCATCAATAACGAGTTTTTATAGTCAATGAAATGAAATGCTCATTGGGAGATAAAATGGCAAGACCTGTATTGAAGACTCTGTAAATAGCGAATGGAATGAATGCTGAACATCCTCGCTTCCAATTTGGAAATATTTTCCATGAGCATCAATTGCAGGGAATGAATTGAAAAGTTTGCTTTGTGTTGTGGTCGGAAAACCTTCGGAAGTGGAATTCAAATCTAATTTGCAGTGTGTTCTCTGTGGGACTAAATCCGCATAGTCATTGGCGAACATTACCCACAACAAATGCAGCAATTTCAACCGCCTCGGAACCGAAAACGGAAAACTTTTCACCACTGCAAAGATAGAAAAGAATAAAGGAAACACAAAGCCAGGGTAGAACAAAAGGCCTCCGCGAAAGGGTTGGAGCGATAAAGACATTGTTGCCGCGTCTGAAAGGAAAAGTGGCTGAAGTGAATTTCTTAAACAAAAAATCCGGTGATTATGAGAATTATTTTGAAGGAGAACATTTCCACTCCGCTGAACGTCCCCAAAAGTTTTGTGTCCCTTTCCCTTCAGCCAAGCGCTAACTTGTGTTTGTGCTTTTTAATCTGTCAGCATCTCTGGTGACAACACTAAGTTATATCTTAATTCGCAAGCCAACTTTTGCATACCAGATTCCTAGACTAACCCACCACGATAAAATGGAAAATTCTTATCTAACAATGGCGAAAAAGGAAAGTGAAATCTTACAACAACCAGCAAAACTGTAAACAAAAATGCTAGACGTAAATACGAGTCGACTCGAAAGGGAAGTCATTTACCACTCCAACGCCCGCTTTGTGGAATTAAACGATGGAAGTGGAGAAAAAAAAGTCCCAGGGGATAATTACGATTTCATTCTGAAATTACTTTAAAAGTTACCATCAGGACTGGATCTTTGTTTGTTTCTATTGTACTTGGAGGTTGCTGATTGAACGAAGCTTGGGGATGATTATAGGCAACTATGTACATTTGTAGGATTAGATCTCACTTTTTTCAGCTTTTTCTGCAGGAGAGCATTGGAATCTATTCAAAAAAAATCGATGATTACTTGATAATATTGTCTCGTGAACCTGGTAATTGGTTTTTTAGTCGTCTTTTATGTGACTTCTTCGCTTGGGATATAAGGAATCCTAAGTCAACTTCTACTTGATGCTGAACCAGACCAAATGGAGAGCAACTTATTCTCACGATTTATGGTCCTCACATCATCATCATCAACGGCGCAACAACCGGTATCCAGTCTAGGCCTGCCTTAATAAGGGACTGCAGACATCCCGGTTTTGCGCCGAGGTCCACCAATTCGATATCCCTAAAACCCTACCATAGATATTGCCCTTATAGACTTTCCGGGCTGGATCATCCTCATCCATACGGATTAAGTGATCCGCCCACCGTAACCTATTGAGCCGCATTTTATTCACAACCTGACGGCCATGGTATCGCTCATAGATTTCGTCATTGTGTAGGCTACGGAATCGTCCATCCTCATGCAGGGGGTCAAAAATTCTTCGGGGGATTCTTCTTTCGAACGCGGCCAAGAGCTCGAAATTTTTCTTGCTAAGAACCCAAGTCTCCGCGGAATACATGAGGACTGCCAACATCGTTGTCCTGTACAGTAAAAGCTTTGACCCTATGGTGAGACGTTTCGATCGGAACAGTCTTTGTAAGCTGAAATAGGCTCTGTTGGCTGCCAACAAGCGTGCGCGGATTTCATCATCGTAGCTGTTATCGGTTGTGATTTGCGACCCTAGACAGGAGAAATTAGCAACGGTCTCAAAGTTGTAGTCTCCTAACTTTGTTCTTCCCATTTGACCAGTGGTGGTCAGAGGGTAGTATAGCTCCCAGGGCGAAACGTGGATTGGTACCCACGATGGAGCATAAAACCTGGGAAATGCCTGCTGAACCAACACCAACAGCTTTACTACCAAACCCTATCTCCACCTCCACGTGGTGACCGCTGGGAGCTCTTTCTTAATGAAAAGCTGCAGACGGAGAAGGATGAAGGCGAGTCTCCGGCGCCTAAAAACGGGAAAAATTGTACCAACTGGTCCTCCAGGTTGGGGGTTGGGTAGGGCAGACAACCTTACACAGAAAACAGCTTGTTACGAAGCCACAACAGGAGCCTCGGACAGGACGGACTTTAAAACGACGGACCCGGCAACGACAACGGATCAACGATTTGCGCATTTTCTCATGGAACGTGCGCTCCCTGTACAGAGATGAAGCTGATGAGCAGCTAGCCGATACCCTGTCCTAATATAGGGCTGATGTAACAGCGTTGCAAGAGATGCGATGGGCAGGAACCGGTTTCCTGGAGAAGAACCACTACACCATATATTATAGCGGTCATCCAGTAAACCATGTGCTCGGAGTAGGTTTCTTAGTCAGCCAAAAAATGAAACCTGCTGTTATCGGCTTTGAAAACATAAGCGAACGGCTATGCACTCTGCGCTTGCGAGGCAAGTTTAGAAATATAAGCCTCATAAACGTTCACGCCCCTAAAGAGGAGACTGCAGAGTCGGAGAAGGATACCTTCTACGAGACAGTAGAACGGACCCTCGAAGCCTGTCCCAGATATGATATCAAAATCATACTTGTGGATTTTAACAGCCAAGTAGGGAAGGAGCCCGTATTCAGGCGATACGTTGGCTCCCATAGCTTACACGAAAAAACAAATAATCCGGACTGCGGATTATTCAATTAGCAGGGTCACACGAAATGGTTGTCGGAAGTACCTGGTTTGCGCGGAAAGCGGTCCACAAACATACGTGCGCCTCTCCAGACGGGGCCACTTTCAACCAAATTGAGCACGTGTTGATCAAACGCCGCCACCTCTCAGCCTTGATGAATGTCAGAACATATAGGGGGGCCAATATAGACTCGGATCACTATCTCGTTGGCATGATGCTCCGAGCTCGAATAACAACACCACCCAGAATCCCCTCTGACAATCAGGTGTGAGTTAACACTGACGCCACCCACAACACAACCCTTCGCAACACCTATAAGAGGGAAATGGATGTCGCAATAACCGCAGTCAACAGCGATCCTGAAGATGAAGCATCAACAAATGATCTTCACAACCACCTAAAGAACGTTATTATGGATACAGCTACAAGCACACTTGGCCCCAGCCGCAAAAGGAGTCGGAACGGCTGGTTTGACGATGAATGTAAGCTAGCAACGGAACGGAAGAATGCCGCATACCGAGTAATGTTGCATTCTCAAAGAACGCGGGCACGCGCAGAGACTTATCACGAACTCCGTTGAGCGGAGAAACGACTTCACAGACGGAAAAAGGAAGCCTGGGAGAACCAACAAGCCTGTGAACTAGAAAAGTACCGGGAGCAAACGCACCAGGCGCGCAAGTTTTACCAACAAGTCAGCAGGATGAAGCCTCATACACCTCGATGCTCATCCTGCCGAGACAAAGAGGGAAATCTGATTTCCGACAGAATGGGCATATTAGAGCGATGGGTTGAGTACTTTGATGAGCTACTGAACAACCAGAACATCGGCGAGTTGGAGGTCCCGCCAACTGAAGACGACGGACAAATACTGCCACCACCAAGTTTAGGAAAAGCAGTCCGTGCAATTCATCGGCTAAAAAATCATAAGTCGCCAGGAGCCGATGGAATTACAGCCGAATTAGTTAAATATGGAGGCGACCAGTTACACCAAGTGGTTTATCAACTTATGCTCAAGGTATGGGACAGCGAATCAATGCCTGACGATTGGCAACGAGGCATTATCTGTCTCATACATAAAAAGGGAGATATCACACAGTGCAGCAATTATAGAGGTATCGCGTTGCTGAGTACCATCTATAAGATATTCTCCACTATCTTGCTAGGTCGGATAGCCCCATACGTTCAGAACATCTTTGGCCCATACCAAAGAGGCTTCACTCCAGGCAAATCAGCAACAGATCAGATTTTCTCTCTGCGTTGTTGGAATATGGACAACAGTTGCACCATCTGTTGATCGACTTTAAAGCCGCCTATGATAGCATAGCCAGGGTAAAACTGTACACGGCCATGAGAGAATTCGATATCCCGACGAAATTAATAAGACTGACTAGGCTGACCCTGACCAATGTGCGAGGCCAGATAAAAGCAGCAGGATCACTCTCAAGACCATTCGACATCAACAACGGTCTACGACAAGGGGATGCGCTATCATGCGTCCTCTTTAACCTGCCCCTCGAGAAAGTGATCCGTGATGCTGAGGTAAATGCAAGAGGTACGATCCTATTCAAGACCACCTAACTACTGGCCTATGCTGACGATATCGATATCATGGGAAGAACCACCCGAGACGTACAAACTGCCTTCATCCAGATCCAGCAGGCGGCAATTGGCGCGAGATCTTGGGCTGCACATCAATGAAGGCAAGACAAAATATATGGTGGCAACGTCAGCACCGAAGACGAATCAACCAACAACATCAAACCGCACTGGTCAAACACGAAGAAAAATAAGGATAGGAGAATACAACTTTGAGACCGTTGACAATTTCTCCTATCTAGGGTCGAAAATCACAACCGATAAGAGCTACGATGATGAAATCCGCGCACGCTTGTTGTCAGCCAACAGAGCCTATTTCAGCTTACAGAGACTGTTCCGCTCGAAACGTCTCACCATAGGGTCAAAGCTCTTACTGTACAAGACTATGATCTTGCCAGTCCTCATGTATTCCTCGGAAACTTGGGTTCTTAGCAAGAAAAATTGCGAACTCTTGGCCGCGTTCGAGAGAAGAATCCTCCGAAGAATTTTTGGTCCCCTGCATGAGGATGGTCGATTCCGTAGCCTACACAATGACGAAATCTATGAGCGATACCATGACCGTCCGATTGTGGACAAAATCCGGCTCAATAGGTTACGGTGGGTGGGTCACTTAATCCGTATGGATGAGGATGATCCAGCCCGAAAAGTCTATAAGGGCAATATCTATGGCAGAAAAAGAAGACGAGGCAGACCCTGCCTAAGATGGAGCGATGGCGTAGGTCAGGACGCCAGACAGTTTTTAGGGATATCGAATTGGTGGACCTCGGCGCAAAAGCGGGATGTTTGGAGTTCCTTATTAAGGCAGGCTTAGACCGGATACCGGTTGTTGTGCCGTTGATGATGATGATTTGACCAGTGCGGTTTGATGCTGTTGGTTGGCTGGTTTTCGGTGCTAACATTGCCACCATATAGCAGGTGTACTCCTAATTAATTTCCGGTGTTTTTTCGATAGATGGCGTTCTATGTTTTGTGTCGCTATTGGTCACACATACCTGCCATTTTCTTTAGTTGTATCGTGTGTCTAAACTGCGTTGACGTTTCCCCAAAAAGTTCCTCCAGGAAATTTTTAGTGCGCGTTAAAAATGTCGGCGTACGTACCGAATTTCAAGCATCTACGCAATGCATTGCTTTTCATGTTCACTCAAGGAAAATAGTGTCCAAAAGCCACTGTGCACTTGTGGAAGGTTATGGCGATCGTGCATTAACATTTCGAACATGTGAAACGTGATTTCGACAATTCAAAAACGGAGATTTCGACCTGAACGACGTCGTACGTTCCGGCAAGCGAAAATCGTTTGATGACGCCAAATTGAAAGCATTATTGGATGAAGACAACACGCAAACACAATGACAGCTTGAAGATACGTTGGGAGTTCAACAGCAAGCAATTTCGAAATGTCTGCGAGCTATGGGAAAAATTCAGAAGTGAGAGAAGTGGGTGTCGTCAGTTCATGCGAGACAAATGGAGAACCGAAAAGTGACGTGTGAAATGATGTTTCAACAGTACAAAAGAAAGTCTTTTCTCCATCGTATTGTTACGGGCGACGGTCCTTGGAGGACCCTAAACGCAACAAATCGTGGGTGAGTCCAGGGGAAGCATCGACATCGACGGCACGACTAAATCGTTATGGTCTCGGTGGTGATGTGATCTACTATGAACTGCTGAAACCTGATGAAACTGTGAACGCCGTTAGCTACAAACAACAAATGAAAGATTTGAGCCGAGCGATTGCGGAGAACCGACCAGAATATCAAGAAAGACAAAAGAAGGTGATTTTGTTCCACGACAATGCATCATCGCATTAGTCGAAAGTCGTTCGCGACACGCTGGGAAAACTCAAATGGGAGGTGCTTAACCATGCGACTTACTCACCAGAGCTGGATCCATCGGATTACCACCCCTGCCGCTTTGGGCCACGCACTTTCTGAGAGGCGCTTCGACTCCTACGAAAATTTGCGGAAATGGATCACTGAGTGGTTGACCTCGAAAGACAGTCGATTCTACTGGTGTGGTATTCACAAACTACCAGAAAGGTGGACAAATTGTGTAGAAAGCGATGGAAAATATAATATTTCGAATAAAATAACTATTATGGTTTCCTTGGAATTATGTATTTTATTCACAAAAAACCGCAAATTAATTAGGGGTACACATGGTATATATATATTCGATATCGTCAGCATAGGCCAGTAGTTGGGTGGACTTAAAGAGGATCCCCTCGCATTTACATCAACATCATGGATTACTTTTTCCAGGGCCAGGTTAAAGAGGACGCATGATAGGGCATCCCCTTGTCGTAGATCGTTGTTGATGTCGAATGGTCTTGATAGTGATCCTGCTGCTTTTATCTGACCTCGCACATTGAGGGTCAACTTAGTCAGTCTTACCAATTTCACCGGAATACCGAATTCTCTTATGGCCGTATACAGTTTCACCCTGGCTATGATACGCAACTGATGTCCATATTCCAACACTTTCTTAATAATAGTTGGATTTCGGTCCAACTTAGATTATTTTCTACTTCTAGCCTGAACTATACGGTTTAATTTCCAAAATATGGGAATATACTATTATTATCTTTATTTAAGCAGATAGCGGAATGGGATATTTTTTTGAGGCCTAGATTTCGAATGGATGCATCATTGTGATTTTTCAGATTTTTCGGTTGGATATGTTTCGAGAACGAGACCTGTTACACTTTGTGGGGTACACATTTTAAGCCCCCACTTCCCTATGTCCCTTCCGATATCAAAATTATCATCAGTTTCGAAAAGTACCAATTGAGTTCTTTCATTTGATGCTCCACAAGACCATATTCTGTGAAAAAAATTACACCCCCCCCCCCCCCCCCCGCACATATGTATGTTGAGCCTCTTTAAACTCAACGGAAAATGGCGTCCCTGTCTGTAAAGGGATTCACAGACCACTATGTTCTCACCAAATTTCGTGACAATTGGTTTAGCCATTTCCGAGTAAATCGAGTGTGCCAGACAGACATCGAATCGATTCTAATAAGGTTTTGTGTCAGAAAAAATTAAAAAAGAAGCGTTTTCCACCTGTTACCACTGATGAGTTGCCTCTGTCCTGGATGAAACCTTTAGTGGTCTTTCTTTTGAATCTCAATGTTGTTTGGTTATCACCGAGGGCATATGCTTTATCGTGTATTGGCAGTTCTAGCAGGTCCTTGGGACTACCTTCTTTGCTTCTATTGTCAGACAGGGATCTATAATTGCAATCTTTGCTGCATAGCGTTCATTTTATATCTAACAGTATCGCAAAGTTCTAATAAGACCGCACAATCAAAATCCCGTACAATGTCCATGAATCACTTGGCAACCAACTTTCTACGGTGATATTATGCTGGTTTTTATTTAGCGGGGGAAACTTGCTCCTTTTCGCCACTGTAACACTCAAGCACCTCAATCCGGACAATTTAGTGAAAATGATGTAAATTAATTTGTCTGAAATTCTTCGGGCTTAAATAGGCATCCTTCTCAGGTGTTGGCATGAAGGCTACGCTAAACTTCTGCCAAGAGGCTTCCCTTGCCCAGGGCAAGACTCACCAGAAAGATATTCCTCACAGGTCGTTTCTCTATTCCTTTCCTTACTATCGTCAGATAAATGCCATCCATGTCAACTATTTTCAAAGGCTCAGAGAATAATATAGCAGCTTCTTCTTTTTCCCTGGTAGCCACCGCTCTCGCAATGTTCCAGTTTCTTTTGCAACACTTTTTAAACTGTTTGCAAAAACATGTACTCTTAGAGAGGCTGTGCTGACTTAACGCTTAAGTATGAAAAAGAACCATCTATTTTCGACTTATCACGCTTAAGAATTTGCCACAGCCTGAAACCTATCTTTCCCCGCATAGTACTCTAGAAGTATGATTCAGCAGAACTTGAATCCGCTCTTTCGCCTCATACTACTCTAAAATGGTTCGATTTAGAGTTCCTAATTGAGCCTCGGCAGCCAAAGGAGGCCTTAGTCGCACAGGCAGCAGCACTTTATCACCAAGAATTCAATGAAGTTTCCCAAATCCGTTTTCCTAAGATTGCGAGTTTGTATTATAGACAGTTCATCCGTGGTAGTCAAATTGACTTCGAAGTAACGGTGGTTTGACTACCATGAGATTTCGTTTATCATTAGGACTACTATGTCTAAATTCCGACTGCATTGTCCAAACTCTGTCGTGGAGCGGTTGAACCTACCTCGTGACATCGGAGATAGAGGCGTGGTAAACGTGGTGGCACAACATCATCGAAAAGTGGATTCGCGGCGCGCTTATTTTTCCAGGCGAGTGTGCCATTCAGGACAGCGTGGTCGTCACCCGAGGTTATAATGAAAGAGCGGGTGGAGAACGACTAGTGCAGAATGTGTGGTTCGGCGTCAGAGGCGTTTATAATTTAAATAGGTAGGATCGTCCGAGCCTAAATGCTTGGCACTTAGTAATAGTATTAGGTAAAATCCGGCATCTGTCGAGATTGTGACAACTCGGAAATAATAATAATTGACACCGAAAAACAATTTTCGTTGTTGCAAGTCAAAACGGACGCGTCCCGCGTCTCTCGGCCTGGTCAGGTTTTCTTGCTGAACGAAGGGTTTTAGTCGAGCCAAGGAGACCCGTCTGAAAGTGCTCTCAACCTTGAGGCTTTAATGATGTCGGCCTCGCACGAGGAATTCGAATCGGCCCTCATAAGGTGGCTGCAACGACTTCCGAGGAACACCTGTCCTAATTAGGACATGGGTACAGGGTTCGAAATCCCTGGGCACGTCAGTCACGGTTTTCGTCTGGTTGACGGGTGATTGCAACTTCAGTTTTGGCATTGCGTCCTTGAGCAGACGCAACACACCGGTAGCGTTGAGTCCCGACCTGATGTCGAGAACAGGGTCGCTGGGGAGTCTCAGGTTCTCCCTGTATACCAGCTTCGCGGAATTGCAGCAAATGCAACTATCCAAACGCCTTTTTCAGGAAGCAGACCTAGACCGTGACTACAATCAAGATCTACCTTTCGAACGCAAAGTACAGTCGCCGTAAGTTTGGAAACTGCGGCCGCAAGTGTCGCCACCATTGCCTTCAGATCCTCTACTTCCCGACGGGTGTCCCTAGAGACTTCCACGAAAACGGGGCGTGCGAACAATTCGGCCTCATTTCTCGTAGCAACTGGCAAGGGGGTACGGTCGCCTAGCGTCAGCTCGTTCAGTAAGTGATTCTATTCGCTAGTGATATTTATTATGGTTGCAAATACCGATATTTCGGGAACCACTTGTTTCCTTCATCAGTGCTAACAAGATTTGTTAGTTGGTATAGAGAGAGAGCAAGTGTTAATTATTTCAAATAATTTAATTGCGAGAAACAACGCGAAATTACACTTAAATAAAGAAAGTATATTTTCCTAATTTAGCTTCGCCTGAGTTTGTCGGTAGGTTCTCGCGCTTTTTCTCAGCTTGATGTTTCAGGTTCTGGTGCGGTTCCATCGATCAGATTAATAACAGGTAAAAATTGTGTTAATGAAGTGCAAAGAGCTGAATTGTCCAAAAGGAACCGCTCCCTATATTCTCGTATGTGACTAGCACAAGAACGTGTTGATAAAATACCTCAGTAGAGCTGGGTAGAACGGTAGAATTTTTCAATTCCCACTTTCGATCCGAATCGTTTCTAAATAAAAAGATGTAGCCGACACAGGAAGGGGCTGCATATAATATTCTCGGGTGTCCTCTTTGGCAATTTTCTTCTGTAATTCTTGACTTCCTAAACATTGTATTACATATTAATCACATCCCTTTTTATAGAACTAGAATCAGCCCACAATATTAATCCAATTGAATTTCAAGATAAAGAAGATTAATCATATCTGCTTCAAGATAAAGCAATTGTTCCATTGGAAGCGATATAAAATTCCGTCACTCTCCACTCTGGGCCTGAGTGAGTAATTTTCAACGCTGTGAGTATGTCATTGGAATCTAAAGGGATCGAATGTGAACATAAAATCTCACTCCAAGTTCCTTATTGTGGTAGCGACTCCGTGGACCATATGCCGCATCTGTTTGTGCTAGGCACGATCTTAAGTGGAATTAAATAGTCATTTACAGATTTCTCGAAAAAGGACAGATTCCTTGCATGTGTATTATTATGATGATTTCATATATTTGAATTATTTTTTCTTCAAAACAATAGTTTTATTTAGCGGCTCTTGATAAACACTTAAAATTATACATTCTTGTGATTATTGGGTGCCCAAATGAAATACAGAAACGTTATCATTTATAGGCTATTTTGTGTATAACTTTCGGCCTCTTGGTTTTATGAATCACTTGCAGGGATTCATTACGAGTTATCGCGTAAAAAAGTGATATTCTGGTTAGTAAATTCAGTAACGTTTAAAACAGTCTTGAAGTTCCTACATTACCCAGAATTATGTTTCTCCATAGAATAATACATAATTTTTTGATACCTAGAAAATAATCGATTCCAGTTAACCCGTTGGGGAGTTTCGTCCCCACGTACTCGAGGAGGGCGATCAGACCCAAGTCTGCAAGGGACTCATCTGAAGTGGCTCTGCCACGAAGCCTCACCGGAGGTTATCTGGTACCATGGGAACCGGGGTGGCCCTCTGAGAGCATATGCTCCAGGAGAATTCCTGGAGGATGTGTTCTCGGCCCGGTTATTTGCAATTTTGCTGTTCGATTGGTGACTTTGAGGTAATGGGTGTCGAAGCAGGACTTATTGTCGAAAGTGACTCCAATAGATTTGCAATAGATTTTGATTGTGTTGTATTTTGTATTTCATTCAGTGAGAAGGGATTCTCCGAAGGTTTTCAAGAGGTGTCGTTTTACCGATTTGACTCCGGCCTCCCATAATCCACTGAAATGGACTATTTGGTGGAATGTGATGCCACTCGATGTGGTCATTCACCATTCATGCTGGCGTTTCTTGCGTCATTGTTTGAAACAAGGTCCTTATTTCCTTTCCAGCTGCTATGATGTTGTTCCACAATCGCTAAAGATGGCTTTACATTTTCCTCTTCTGGATCGTTTTACCGCCGCTATGCATGCTGCTGACGTGAGATCACTGACTAACTCCAGATGCATAGCTTTCGTCGCAAGGCAGATGAATACCGCAATGTACGACTTGGCAGTCTTTGCTCCCCGATCGTTTGACCATTTAATCCTTCATGCTTATTGGTACTTCTCCTCTACATTTCTTGGTTGCATTTCCAATTCCGGATATGATCATTCTCGTTTCAACTCCAATAAATTTGCAGTGTATTCCGTAATGAAGAAATTCTGGGAGCCTTGGTCTATTAGCACGCGCAGTTTGATGAAGTCGCTGTTGACATTGTGCAGCTCAATTATTACGGTTGCCAATAGCACTGTCCACATGTTTCCCCGATTCACGAGGTAGCTCTTGGACTGGTCAGAATGGTTCGGATTTGACTTTTTTGACTTCTTAGGGGAGGAGAACTTGTTCATTTCTTCAATGATGTGGTACTGGGTTTTCAGGAATTCTAGGAATGCCTCTAACTTAGGTACGTCCGCTGTGGCGCCAATTTTCCGTTGCCATTCTGCTCTTGACTCTAGATCAAGCTTGCTCTGCAGAATGAATATCATGATTGCGTCGAATGGGTCAACCTCCACGTCTTAGGAATTCGTGATCAGCTCGTTGGTCGTATCAATCATTCTTTTGATGCCTTCGGCGTTTACCACAGTTTTCATGTTCCAAAACTGGGCAATCATGCGCTTGTTGTCGTATCTCTTCGTCAAGAGATCCCAAGCGGCGAAATAGTTGGCATCCGACATATTAAGATGCCTAATATTCTGAGACGCTTCTCCCTTTACTGATTCCGGAAGATACTGTCGCTTCTGCACCCCAGACAGTCTCCCGTTGTCGTGGACAAGAAATTTGAAGAGGTCTCTGAACGAAATCCAAGCTGACCAAGTTCCATCGAACGTTGGAACCTTAATCCGGTCCAGTCTGACCGCATCTGGTTCTTCTGATTGTAAGGTTCCATCCGCTGAGTCGTTGGTGTGTTCCGCTTTTTAATGTTTAGCGCTAAACCATTACCAGTGCACCAACGAAGCAGTGTCAGATTGAGGGAAAACACAGTCCATAGGCGATGATATAGCGGAAAATAGCTTAAGGTCGTCGGCATAGAGTAAACAGGGACAATTAAGGAGGGATGGGATAAAAAATAAAAATAATAGAAAACCCAAACTCCGCCGAAGCCGATCCCAAGCCCGGTTTTGAAAGGAGCAGGGTTGGATAGCTTCAGTCTGAATGGCTGTACGCCATCGCAGCGTCTCAAAGGGTAGGTGAGGAAAGTGCAAGAACTTTGCAGGTATAAAATGCAAATCCATCCAATGAGAAGAAGGAGAAATTTGAGGTCCGGTACGAATAACCGGCGGGAGTCGTCTGACTTGGTGACTGGTTCGGGCTCCCTTAATGGACAGCACGGCGTCGAAACCGCTAGTCGTGGAGCAGTTCGACGTCTAGGCGCAACGACGAGTAAGAGCATAGTTCCGCCTGCTGCAGCTGTTTCACCACAATCTGTGGCGACTACTTCAGCAGTCTCGCGTAGGCAGCGGATGAAATGGACTGAAGAAATGAACCTCTTTATCATCCGCTCCTACTACGAAATAACGGCGGGGCCGGGTACAACATCTTACCGCCCCTTGTTGCACCAGAGATTCGTCGAACGGTTCCCGCAATTCGCGCACGTGACTGTGCAGTGAATCGCAGACCAGTACCGCTTTATTACTTGCAGCGACACAATCCCGGTCACCATCAGGGAGCGTGTTCGACTTGAGGTCATCGGGGAAACTGGTGACCGAGAGTCGATGGGGGTAGAGGCGGCTGCATCAACAATATCACGTCGCACTGCAGGTAACAGTTTCAGAACTCGTCGAAGCACTCTTCTCCACCGTCCACCTGAGGTCTCCGCTGAGGTTCGGGACGAATTCCAAAGAGTGTGTATAGATTTCTCGGATATGGATCCTTTGCATAGACCGGGTAATCCCAGGCTCTATGCATCTCCAGCAACTCTGGGAATTCTATCTCAAATCAATGGTGAGATTGCATTTCGGCTGTGTGCTGACATGTCGCTGCTGCAACTACAATCACTTGTCGGCTGTCAGATTGCACGGTCAGAAGATTCGCTTTCGTGTTATTGATTTGAGCGACCAAAGAGATCCACCATGGAAAATTCGTCTGGAACGGCGGCGGAACTCACTTAGGCAGGACATTGGTTACCCGCCCAGCATACTGAGTGGATCACCGCCGAAGGTACCCGCCATGCCAATACGCATGGCATGAATTTCGCGTATGTTACCGAAGAGGAAGTTCGACGAGCCATAAACAGCTTGAAGAACTAGAGGGGCCCAGGTCTGGATCGGGTGCAGAATTTCTGGTATAAGAAATTTACCAGCGTACACAGTCGGTTGGCACGCAGTATAAATGAGGTCATGAGTCGGCCGGAGGAATTTCCACCCTTCCTCACTGCGGTTGGCACGCAGTATAAATGAGGTCATGAGTCGTATGGCCTACGTGCTAAGTGCGAACTGACACACTTGACGTACTTAGATGACATCAAGCTGTATGCTGGGACTGACAACCATCTTAGAGAATAAAATAAGCGCGGTGAATGTATTCGCCATTCCTTTACTGGCTTATGCATTCGGAATATTACCGTGGATGAAGACCGATCTGGAAAACGAACAGCGGCCGATGCGGACTAGTATGTCCAAACTCCGAATGCATCACCCAAAGTCTACCGTGGAGCAGATGAACCTGCCTCATGACCACCCGAGCTTATAAAAAGCTCATAATGAAAGAACGGGTGGAGAACGACCAGTGCAGAATGTGTGGTTCGGCGTTAGAGCCGTTGGACATAACAAACTTGACGTACTGTTAGTTGACAAGACGGGCCGCTCCGCGTAGATTATTGATGTTGCTATCCCCCATAATGGCAACATTGAACGGAAATATGTGGAGAAGAAGGTGAACTATGAGCCATTGGCTGGTTCAAACCATACAGAAGCATACCATTCTGCATACGTGCTCGATGTTGCGGGGAGTTCTCGACGGATTTTCCCATTAACCTGCCATTGGCCGCCGCCACCAGCGCCCCTTTAGTTTTTAAGTACGTAGGATCGTCCGAGCCTAAATGCTTGGCACTTAGTGCTAGTATTAGGTAAAAACCGGCATCTGTCGAGATTGTGATAACTCGAGAACCCACAATAGGTCCCTGCGACGTCAGCGGAGGAGAAGAAGGAGCGGGATGTGCAGCCCTCAAAAGAGATCTGGTATAATCGGTTGAAAAGGTAAGGGGCAAGCCATAAAACAAGTGGTACGGAAACGCTTAGAGACCAGAGTTTGGATAAAAGTATCTTATGATTTAGTGTCGAAGGCTTTAGCCAAGTCAATAGAATGCACCTCCTGCCGTGAATTTAGACATTTGGCGACAAAGTTGGTAAAGTCGAGCAAGTTGTCTTGCGTATTGTTCATTAAAATAAATATAAAATTTGTAATGAGGATCTGCATGGGGAACTCCGCCAAGCTATTAACATAGTATGCTGGTTCCGAGACCAGGTAAAGGAGGAGGGTTTGAGGCAACGTACTCTGTACTATCCTCAATTAAACAAAAATAAAATGCTGAGAGCAGGGAAAGAGATAAATAAAGTTATTCCACTATGCTAAATCCTACCTGATCTCTCTTGGTGACAGGTCCCGCGACAGGCCGACCAAGAAAATGCATACAATATCGTTACAAACATGATGATCCGATTGAGTCACAAGCCTCGGAGAAATGCTAGGTCGTCCACCGTAGTCAACGCGGTAGGACGGGCCCCAGTCCTGTCGAGAAATGGGCATGGGTTCTTGACGCATGGACGGCGTCAGGACGTAAGCAAGTTAGTTCGAACAAAAGAAACAAAACAAATACGTGTCTGCACGCGAAATGTTGGCACCCTAACTGGAAAGACGGAAGAACTCGCAAGAGCCCTTCGGAGAAGGCGCATTGATATCTGCGCTCTGCAAGAAACTCGATGGTCTGGTGCCAAAAGCTGCGACATTGAACTCGGACGCGGTAAAAATGGCTATAAACTTCTCTATTTTGGTAACCCACACACTCAATATGGTGTTGGCATTGCCATCTCAGAGGGTTTCCGTGATGCCATTAAAGAAGTCGAACGATTTGATGATCGGCTGATGAAGCTCACCATTATATTAGCTGATCGCACTATTCACTTCTTCACCGCGTACGCGCCACAGACAGGCCGACTTGATGCTGAGAAAGATGCCTGCTGGTAACTTCTCGATGAAAAGACTTGTCACATGCCTCCTAACGACTATAGTATTATTGCCGGCGACCTTAATGGTCATGCGGATGAAAAGGCAGACGGTAACAGGTGCCATGGGGGAAAGGGGTTCGGAGCGCGCAATGAGGCTGGCGAGCGTATAATCGATTTTGCGGACACCCATGACCTTGTACTTATGAATACATGGTTCATCAAACGATTGCCTTTTAGCTATTCTTCGACTCCGCAACTAGTTCTGGCGACCTGGCCCGTTCAGCTCGAACGTTATTATGCAAAAGGAATACCACAAATTAGTATTCGTTCGCTGGCCGTTCGGCAGCTCATACAAAAATCAAATTTCAAGATGCTTTGTGTCACCTCACTGTAACAATTCCACTTTCGCATCGAGCGCAGCTGGTATTTTCGCCCCGTTAGGACGTAGTTCTAATTGCACGCTTCCACTACCCGCGACTCAGCATAGAAAATAATTTTACGCCGAGGATAGAATTCCAAAACAATGAATAAAAACGACCTGCGCTCAATGAAGAAAGAACAGTTTTATTTCACACTAATTGGAACGAAAGAGTTTAAAGAAATTATGAGTCGTTGCACCGCAAGAACAACCGTCTATCTCTAGGCTGGAGGCAGAAGAGACCGATTCGTCTCCATGTGGTTCTTTATGCCCCCAACCAACGGCACACTCTCACCGCTAGCTCTTCACTCCCGTGGCGAGTTGTAAAGGCGTGGAGAGTTCCGTGCGCCATCTATCCCTCGTATCCGCAACATTAGAAATAAATTTCGAATGCCGCGAATCCTGCTGCGCCACATCACTCCGCCCCCAGATGAAACCTAGGGGGTTACAGCGACTAAATCCGGAACTGCGTTCTCCATTAGTCCGCGAAGCGAACGCGACGTTGCTTCGGGGCGCACACGGGTTTCAGCCTGGACAGGGAGACCGCCTTTTTGCGTTCGCCGATCTCGAGCTGGAAGAAATGTTCTCCCCGCTCGAGAACGCGGTACGGGCCTTCATATGGAGGCTGCAGCGGCTTCCGGACGGCATCCGTCCTGACCAGGCCGTGCGTACACGTGTCCAGCTCCTTGGGCGCACTGGCAGGTGCGGACGAGTGTCGGGTAGGTGGTGTGGTTTTGATGTGTCGGAGATTGTCCCTCAGCAGACGCACCAACCCCAACTCTGTGAGACCCGATCTCTTGTCGAAGACCGGATCGCTTGGGAGTCTTGGGTTCTCCCCGTATACCAGCTCCGCGGGGCTGGCAGCAAATTGCTCTCGGCGGGTTGTACGTAGGCCGAGTAGGACCAGACTTGAGTCCAGGACGGATCGTCGCGTGCCATAATGGCGGCTTTCAGCGTCTGGTACCAACGTTCTAGGATCCCATTTGATTGCGGGTGGTAAGCAGTAGTTCGCTGGCGTTTAAATCCCAGGAATTTGCCTAACTCCGAGAAACGGGTGGACTCAAATTGCATTCCCTGGTCAGTGATGACCACTGCAGGGACGCCAAAGCGAGGTATCCACTCTCGACAGAGGACTTCAGCACAAGATTGCGTCGTTATGTCCTTCAGAGGTATTGCCTCAGGCAACCGCATAAACCTGTCGATGATTGTAGGGCAATACTTGTAACCGTGCGAGTCTCGCAAAGGTCTATGTCGAGGTGTATGGTGTCGAACCGCTTGGTAGTGCGGGGGAATGAGCCCACTTCTTTCCTTACATGCCTAGTGACACACTTCTGGCATCCGATGCACTCTCTGGTCCAGGAGTTGACATCCTTGTTCATGGAGGGCCAGGTGACTAGCCGATTTGTTGTCCTGATGCCTGGATGCGCTAAGTCGTAAACCGCGTGTAACACTTCCTTGTGAAAGGTGGCCGGAATGTATAGCTGGGGTCCCTTTTCCGAATCTTCGCAGCAGAGAAAGAGGTTCGAGCCGAAGATAGGCAAGTCCCGAAATTTGTATTTGGGGTTGGATTTGAGGCTCTGAAGTACTGCGTCATCCTCCTGCGCCTTGGCAATAGCCGAGAAGTCGAGTGAGGCGGGGATGTTAACCTCGAAGATACGAGACAAAGCGTCAGCAACTATGTTGTCCTTGCGGGACATGTGCTGCATGTCTGACGTAAACTGGCTTATAAAGCTCAGACGTCGAAGCTGACGGGGGACGCTTTGTCGGGCTTTTGTTTCAAAGCATACGTGAGAGGCTTATGGTCTGTGAACACTGTGAACGGCCTGCCTTCTAGGGAGAAGCGGAAGTATTTGATGCTCAAGTACGCGGCGAGCAATTCGCGATCGTAAGTGCTGTGGTTCCGTTGAGTGGAATTCAACTGCTCAACGGCTGCCAAACTTGATGCACCTTTTGGTGAAGGGCAGCACCTACTGCGATGTCAGAGGCATCAACAAAAACGGCTGGGGATGCATCTTGCAGAGGAAATGCCAAGAGTGTAGCGTCGGCCAGTTGTTGACGGGATTTGTTAAACGCGCGGACAGCCTCTTAAGACCACACGATCTCTCGTATGGCCTTTGTTTTGGGGCCAATTTGTAATGAAGATCTGCATCGGGACCTGAGAATACAGTTGACAGTTTGCAATTAGGCATAGCCAGCGATCACAGTCATACGAATATATCGAAGTCCAAAAACTGACAAATATAACGACATAAGCCATAGGAAAAGGCCTTAAAGTAGTAAATTTGCTGCTGCTAGTACCGTACATCTTCCTAAAGGACCAGCATGGAAAGTGGTTTCCATTCCCACCCAGACAATAAATTCACTTTAAACATTTTTGCTGGTTTTAAGCTTGCACCCTGCAATGATCATTTCTTTCGAACACGGCGAACTGGCTCAATGGGGCACCTTCTCTTGGCAGATAAACTTCGCCCGATTGTTCCCATCTGCCCCGAAATTATTTCAATAACATTTTGGCTCGCGTCATTTCTAAATCTCCGCTAATTACGTGGCACCCAATAAAAATTCTTTTGACCCTCGACGTGCTTGAATCGACCAAGAAGGATCACACTCGCATCGCGAGCGAATCGCTCATAAAAACTCAAATCGGCGGACACCTTCTGAAAAGTTTGCGCGTGAACCCGTCGTAGCCAATTCCGACATTTCTCAATGAAACTCAGAAATTCTTTTCTGTTCTATTTTCGGCATGAGAAAGGAAAATTGCCGGAAAACTTGCGGCGAGGGAAGCGAGACCGGGTGAAAGCTTGCCGCATGTTTCGTGCGAATTCTTCGAATGGGGTCATATATTAATTGGCGCCGATGACCTACCATTTGCGGAGCAACGGCAGCTATTTTTGCGTGTACCAGACGTGTGTGCTGTCTTCCCGTCGGGGTGAGTTTATTGATTCTGGGGGAGGATTGATATATGGTGCCCCAGCGGAGAGTTCATCCCGGGGATCCCCCCTGCGAATTCAATTCAATTAAGACTGAGTCTGGGTCGGACGCTTACCTTCTGCAGATGATCCGCCGTCAATCACTCAGCTTCCACTCGAGTTGCTGCGGAGGGCACTCTGGGTAATTCAGGCTGCAGGCACGCTTCCCTTCAACCTCAAACACGGCACTTTTTATCGATTCACAAGTCGCGCAAGGAACTTGCCTCGAGGGTGTAACCGCTTCAATATGCAATCGAAATCTCAAATATCGCCACAGGCAATTTGCTATCGCCGAATTGATTAGATCCGAATGAGTTTTGTTTATTTTGCTTGCCTTATCTCGTCCGGGAACAGCAACTTCCAAGCAGGTTTCCCGACAACCACACGACACTTGTTTACATTACCCGGAAAATCACTGAAAACTCGAAAATTACGCGGAAGGAGAAACTGGAAATTAGCGAAACAGGACGCACACTATTGGCAAATCATAATTTCATAGGAGCACTACGAGAAAACAATACAGAACGCAACAAAATCGGAGAATTCACTGCACCGACACGAGACCTCACCCGCCTAAACACTGTACGCCATCATATTGTTCACCCGTCGCTGATTTTTGATAGGCGACCGCGACTAAATCCAATTTGTCCGCTGAGATTTGACGTTTCGAATCACCGTAATGACCGCCTCGCCATCTGCCGTTCGAAACAAGAAACGTTCGTTTCGCGGCTAACTGGGTTTGAATTTATGAATATTGCCCATCATCGCGGCACAGATAAACCGAAAAAAACAACAAACCTAAATTTTCCATTCCCTTTATCTTCAAGCAGCAAAGATAATATCTTCTTGCAACAAAGAATGTGCATTGTTACACGGTCCATATCATACATTAAAATTTGGGGAAAGTAGCTAAGCACGCGATAAGTATTTTGAGTGAATGTCAACAGTTTGACGAGACACGAATTTCACTGAGGACTGCATACGAAGAACACCATTTTCTCAAGCTTAGTATTCGTCGAAATTCCCAATATTAAGGGAGAAAAAGCCGTTTAAAGTTTTTCAAAAGATTCCTCCACTTTTCGGCCATTTCCCCACCACATAGACCCCCCAACCCATATACCATTTTCAAGGTCTAAATCTCCTCTATGTTAGTTAGTTTAGTTAACTGGGGGGAGCCGCAGCTCCGAGCACTCAGGCCATTGTTAGGCCCATTGTACTATCCCCGTAAGTTGCCTATTCAATGGCTTCCCGCCTACGGTGTTCGCAGGCTTTAGCGAATCTTAGAACATTCTCCAGAGGCAGAGAGTGTGCAGATTCTTCATTGAAGAAAATCTTGCCAAGGCGTCTTCGTCTGAAATCTGAGGATGCCGGGCAGCTGCATAAAAAGTGCAGGGCCGTCTCCTCCTCCTTCTCATATTGGCTGCACACAGCCGAAACCACTACCCCAATCTTTTCCAATTGGTAGTTTAGGGGGCAGTGTCCCGTCAAAAGCCCTACTAGGGTTTTCATGTCCCACTTCTTAAGGGACAACATAAATGCCGCTCTAGAGGCGCTAGGCTCCTTCACAAGGATTTTCGCTTGCCGGCAAAAGTCCAAATTTCTCCACTCGGTTGCGTGAATCCTTGCAATTTCACCCTTAAGAGTAGACTTGACAGTATATGGTCGGATTCCAAGAGCTGGTTCTGGCCCCACCATTATGGATCCAGACCCTTGGCGAGCTAGTCTGCAAGCCTCCTCATTACCGGCGATGTTAGAGTGCCCCGGCCAAGTTTCAGCAGCACCTGATGACAACTCCACACCAACTGGCTTGACACGTCGTTGCCATTTAGTGCTGATAATGCCGCCCGACTGTCGGAATAGATTCGAATGGTGCGACCACTCCATTTCTGCCGCAGACATTCTTCTGCTGCCAACGAAATGGCATATATTTCCGCTTGGAATATGGTCGTCATTTTTTCAAGGGGTCGGGCCAGTTCTATAATCGGATTCTCCGAGATCACCCCTGCGCCCGATACATCCTCCATGACTGACCCGTCGGTGAAGATTATTAGGTCTGTAATCTGAAAAGATTCCTGGCCACTTCTCGACCATTCTTCTCTTTCGGTGATTCCGACATGTCTTTTCAAAGACGAATCTGGAAACCATATGATCGGTCGGTATCAGGACTACCGTTTGATTGGCCGCCTTTCCACGCCCCACTGGTATCGAGCCTATATGCGTCGTTGGCAACTTTCCGTTTCACCTCCAAGTGAATGGGGGGTAAATTTAGCATAGCTTCAAGTGCCGCAGTCGGCGTAGTACTCATTGCTCCAGTAATACTTAGGCAACCAAGTCTCTGAATCTGCGTTAGCAGCTTCCTGCTATTAACAAAGTTCAGTCTTGGCCACCAGACGATGCATGCATACATCAAAATGGGTTTTATTATGGATGTATACATCCAGTATATCCGTTTAGGTGAAAGTCCCCAGGTCCTACCTATCGCATTCCTACAGCATCAGAGCAATCTGCAGGATTTCTGATATTGTTCCTGGATATGATGCTTCCACGTTAACTTGGAGTCGAAATGTACTCCTAAGTACTTGACTGTTTGTGCCAGCTGGATTTCCGCCCCTGCTAAGGTGGGTAGCGTATCGCTGGCCCCCCTGACGTCCCTAGTTAACATAACTAGTCCAGTCTTCCTAGCGTTCACCGTGAGTCCATTGCGGAGGCACCAGTTGTGGGTTACATGCAGAGTTGCATTCAAGCGGTCACATACTGTGTTGCAAACTTTAGAACTTACGGCTAGGTCGTTCGCAAATGCTTGCGCGAAGACTTTTTTGTCCTCCAGGAGCCATAACAGTTGAGAGAGAACCCCTCCCTGTGGACAGCCTCTGGGACATCCTGGTTCAATAGACTTCCGGCCGACTGATATGTGGATTTTTCTCCACTCTAGCATGTGAAGGATCCAACTGATTAGCAGCGGTTCGATTCCATGCTGTCTTGCCGCATCACAAATTGCCGCGAATGAGGCATAATTGAAGGCACCTTTGATGTCCATGAATGCGCCTAAGGCGTATTCTTTTTCGGACATCGCCTTTTCAATTTTTGCCGTAAGTTCATGGAGTGCTGTCTCCGTGGATTTGCCTTTCTGGTAGGCGGAATGTGTGTATCCCTTATGAACCGATCTACTAGTCTTTCTAGTCCTTTTAGCAGAAAGGACGTTAGGCTGATCGGTCGAAAGCTTTTTGCGTCTGTGTAAGTGGGTTTTCCTGGTTTGGGAATGAACAACCCCTTCACATCCCGCCATTTAATTGGAACATAAGCGTGTGCAAGGCATGCACGATATATATTCCGAATGTGTAGACCCAGGGCATCCATTCCTTCTATTACTAGCGCAGGGATGATGCCATCCGGACTTGCAGACTTGTATCTATGGAACGAGTTAAATGCCCATTCCACTCGCTCCAGTGATACTACTTTGCATGCTAGATTCCAGTCGCTCGGTTGAGGGCTGTATGCACTTGTTGGCCCCGAGATTAGATTTTGGATGCTGCCTGGGAAGTGTACTTGACGCAAATGATTTGCCGTTTCTTCATCGCTTTCTGTGTACTTCCCATTTTGTAAACGAAAAGAACCCAGCTTCTGGCTACGTTCTTTGAGCAGAATCCGCTTCAGCTTTGAGAGTTAGTCTCTTCGCAAAAGCGCCTCTAAGATGATCGTTTAGCCGATCTTATGTTCTTTTTTAGAGCCTTCTGTGCCTCTTTATAGCGATTCCAGCTAGTGCTTGATTCACCCTTCAGGGTACGATTAAGGAGCATCCTTGTCGTTCTCCTCTGTTTTGCCAAATCAGAGTTCCACCATGGTGTTTTACCTTTCTTTGGCATCTTGAGTGGACAGCTTTCTTCGAAAGCTTCTCTCATGCTAGTTGTGATCATCTGGGTTGTCTTCTCAATTCCAGCAATGGATTTGATGCGCTTCCCAGGGATCGTGACTTGGGCGCTCAATTCTATTTGATACATCACCCAATCTGTCTTCCTCGGATTCCGAAATGGAGTGGGTGGAGGTGGATCCATGCCCATAACGAAATCAATGCATCTGTGATCCGAGAGTGTGATATTGTTTGATACTCTCCACTCCCCGAGATGCCATCGTGATGTCGATGACCTCTCGCCTGACCACGTTGAAGAAAGTGGGTTCATTCATAGGATCTGCAAATCGGTTCCTACTAGATACTCCATTAGTCTCGATCCTCTTGCATTGATGTTCGAACTTCCCCAGCATATGTGGTGAGCGTTGACATCATATCCTGCTATTACCCCCATGCCTCTACTTTTGGTATATTGGATAGCTCTGATGAATGTTCCACTGGGAACGTCTTCTGCGTCGTAGGAGAAATATGCAGAGCACCATAGTATCTCTTTATCTGACCTGTTGACCTTTTATGGTTAGCTTAGCCGATGTGGTGTCGCCATCACATAGGTCGTTAACCAGGTTAGCCTGGAAGTCTTTAGAGACTACCATGCAGGTGCGGGGTCGATCGCTTCCATTGGCATACAATAGGTCAGTATGTTGGAAGTTCAGGCCCCTGACTGCCACACCAACAACCCACAGTTCTTGTATGAGGTATATAAATGTCTTGCAGCTATTGATCCGACGACTGATAAGTGCAGTCGCCGCTTTACAATGCTGCAAATTTACTTGGGAATGTGGCACCTCATCTACGTTTCAGATGTAGATGCTGGGGGCTCCATGTCCTCTTCAACGGTTTTAGGAGCCGACACTTGTAACGTGACGGTCCCTAGCGCATAGTAGAGCCGGCAGCCCGATTTTTCACTATCGGGTTCGGGAACGCCGATAGTGAGAAAAGTTCCCGGCCTATCAGCTCTCTCCTCTGTTTTGCTACCTAGCAGCAACCAGGTGGGCGTGTTAAGGATGTTCTGTACACCAGAACCCCAACACCATTTCGCTCTTTTTCTGGAAGCCAGTGCTAGTGATCACGAATTAAGCTCCTTTTCTCGAAATTCTCAATATTAAGGAAGATTTGAGCGTTTAACGTTTTTCAAAAGACTCCTCCACTTTTCGGCCATTTCTTTACCACACAGACTCCCCAACCCATATACCATTTCAAGGTCTAAATCTCCTCCATACTAGTGACCACGAGTTAAGCTCCTTTTCTCGAAGTTCTCAATATTAAGGGAGATATGAGCGTTTAAAGTTTTCCAAAGGATTCCTCACTTTTCGGCCATTTCCCCACCACACAGAGCACCCAACCCATATACCATTTTCAAGGTCCAAATCGCCTCTACACTAGTCATCACGAATTAAGCTCCTTTTCTCGAAGTTCTCAGTATTAAGGGAGGTATGAGCGTTTTAAAGATTTTTCAAGAGATTCCCCTACTTTTCAACCATTTCCCCACCACATGGACCCCTCAACCCATATACCATTTTCAAGGTCTAAATCGCCTCTACACTAGTGGTCACGAATTAAGCTCCTTTTCTCGAAATTCTCAATATTAAGGGAGATATGAGCGTTTAAAGTTTTTCAAAAGATTCCTCCACTTTTCGGCCATTTCCCCACCACATACACCCCCCAACCCATATACCATTTTCAAGCTCTAAATCTCCTCTATACTAGTGATCACGAATTAAGCTCCTTTTCTCGAAATTCTCAATATTAAGGGAGATATGAGCGTTTAAAGTTTTTCAAAAGATTCCTCCACTTTTCGGCCATTTCCCCACCACATACACCCCCCAACCCATATACCATTTTCAAGCTCTAAATCTCCTCTATACTAGTGATCACGAATTAAGCTCCTTTTCTCGAAATTCTCAATATTAAGGGAGATATGAGCGTTTAAAGTTTTTCAAAGATTCCTCCACTTTTCGGCCATTTCCCCACCACATACACCCCCAACCCATATACCATTTTCAAGCTCTAAATCTCCTCTATACTAGTGATCACGAATTAAGCTCCTTTTCTCGAAATTCTCAATATTAAGGGAGATATGAGCGTTTAAAGTTTTTCAAAAGATTCCTCCACTTTTCGGCCAT